>NW_009597228.1:1089-6212 GCF_000690535.1 Cariama cristata
GCAGTCTCTTGGGTAACAGATCCTAGCATCACATTTCTGTTATTGCAGCAGAACAAGAACAAAGTGCCCAAGCCCTGCTCTGCTACTCCCAGTAAAGATGACCACTGGTGCAGCAATGGTGATGCTACCATCACTCTAAGGATGCACCTTGAAGAGGGCAAGCAGTGCTTTTGCTCCCTCAGCTGGATAAAGCCAAGCTGCTTCTCCCTTAATGTGCAGAGAAAGCAAAGCAATTCTGCCTTATACAATGAATCCATCCCTGACCAACACTAACTTCAAAAGTTCTGTGCAGTGAAGGCTGAATATCACTGAGTATTGGCATATGCAGGAAAGAATAACCTAGAGCTAAACCAGGAAAAACTAACATAAAGGGTACACAAAATTGTCCACCGATCACATCCATTTGATTTTTTTAATTCAGTGCTCTATTTCTGAATCTTGTAGTAATTCTTCTTCTAGATCCACAGGCCAAGAGAAAAAGTCAACTGAATTACAAGATTCAAAACTGTTGATCATAGATATTTCAGGTCACTGGGCAATAAAAATAAATTAAAGATTTTCACACCTCTACCTCACTTTGCCAGGAAAGAGAACATTAGCTATACATGCAATAAAGGGTAATATCCATGATGAAATCAACATTGGCTAAAAGTAAAAAAATTCACAGAAAACTGAAAAATCTGTATGTGCCTACATGAAAACAGGTAACATTGTAAACATAGATAGAGAGAGAGCCAGTAAAAGATGGTCAAGATGTAAATTGATTCTAGTTAGCACTTGCAAGAAGTTAAACATGAATGTGATCAAATCATGCTTAACTAAATGTAAAATTCATTTTAGTCTAGTTCTCACAACTGAAAACTGATCATCACAAAGCAAACTGCAAACTTATCAGTTTATCTGAAAAATGGGTATGCAAATATAAGATTTGATCCTCAGGGCTGGATAACAAACAAATGTTAATGCAGATGTACCTTCCAATCATACTGGTTTTCCAAGCACACTCCAAAGTCACCACTAATGTGGAATCTATCTGCAGTGCTTGTAGTCAGCAATTTAAGCTACACTTACTCATCCTGCTGAGACAGGTGGGTAAAGAACGTATTTTTTTCTGTGAGCAATGAAGGGTCAAAAAATGCTAGACCTCTGAACTAAACACCTCATCCAGCGTCTGCTAGCAAAGCAACAGCAGTCAGAAGTTCACAGTCGCAGAGATCAGAGCTATAATGCCCTATTCATTCATCCCAACTAATTCCCCTGAAAACTCAATATCCTTGTCAGTGCTTTGCACAATTCCCTCTCACTCTTTTTATTGTTGCAGCTTTTTCCTCCACCTTTAGGGTCAGAAACACACTGAGGAGAAATGGCTTGGAATAGTAAAACCTATTTGTACTTTATCTGAAGAGAACTATTTGCCCTCTCTTATAATCATAATCTCAGTTTATCAGAAAAATGGTATGGAAAGGACAAGTGATAGTCTCGTAACATTTTCCACTTTTAAAGTGATCGCTACACTTTATATTTCTGAGTTGAATGAAAAAAAAATCAAAGTTCTTTTGAGTGAACTTGAATTCTGTGCTGACAAGCTTGTCTTTTAAACTAGTCATTTGGAAAAGAGATGAGGTGTAACTGCTTCAAACACTTCCCATCTTTCTGTATTTTGTTCAGGTTTGTGGTTTATACTTTTAATCTTGTTTTCACTTATTAATAACGTAATCTGCATATATATTACAGGAAACGTAAGATGGTAAGGTATATCAGCAGAGATATACCTTGAAAACAAAGGGACATAGTGTCCTAGACTATCTAACAAATTTGTTATTCAGACAATACAGATATGTTAAAATTACAGAAAATTAAACTGAATGGAGGCTTTTAAAGCAGGCATCACAAAGTTAAGAAATGACTGGTGGGAAATTCTAGCTTTGGTCTGAGTCAATCCTCATAAAACCAATGACACAATTCTAAACCTATTTTTCCATTTCAAAAGAGTCATTTGAAAAGTCAACATAACACTGGAAATGCCTAATGAATGCAGATGCCTGATTTCTAAGAGCAAGAAAGTTATAAATGGTACCTGGGGGTACAACGAAGAACCGCTGCTTCTTGAGTGGAAATATAAGATCAGTTAACCCACAAACAAACTGCTGAATACAACCATATTACTAGTTTCACATTAACAACAACAAAAATCATTCATCTCTAACAAGAGTTGCTGGTCAGCTCTCTCCAAAAGCAATGATATGAAGGAATGAGAGCTAGTGTTTTCCAGGTTTATTTTTTGGGCAAAAGAATTTAAGAAGTTAAGTTTTGCTGCAACTAAATCCTTCAAGTATGACATAAGTTTCAGATGTGTCCATGGTCAGACGTGTGTGGAGAAAGCACCAATCTTTGCAACTGACAATTTCCCACTACCAGACTGTATTTGGGAGTGAAAGGGGGCATAGGGAGACTGAGTGACTATTGGATAGAGTAACAGAGGCAGATTCATCCCCAGAAGAGAAATTGCCTTTGAGAAGTAAGGAAGCACACAGGAAACCTAACTGTAAGCAGTATTTCTCTATGTACCTAGCACATTGGCCTCCCAACCACCTTAAAGCGAGCGCTGGCAAAATTGTGCATGGTAATAGCAAGGCAGGAAAAGTCCTATTTAGTCTGCATTTCTGGACAAGCACTGCCTCCCAGACGTAGTTTCAGCACCAGAGGAAGCTCCTGTGCCAACCGCACACCCCGACCCAAGTCCCAAAGTTGCCCGCCTCAACTTCTGGGCTGGCTGCTCCAGGAGTTCTACCTGGCACCAAAGCCACCAGCCTTCACTGCTCCCATGGACAGCAACACAGCACCTGGAGGAAGGGTAGTCAGTCTGGGATGTTAGCTAACTCAGCAGGAGCAGGAAAGTCTCCCAAGCTTTGGGACTGCTCCTTAAGCCACACTAATCCAGAGAGGGAAATTTAGAAGGGACATTGAAAGGGACATAGAAGGGACAACAAAACCCCTGCTGGAGTTGGTCCCACCTCACTCCTTCCTGCTCCCTCCCTCATACCAGCAGTACTGCAGAAGCAAAGTCGTTTGCAAAAAAATGGAATCATAGACCAATTAAGTGAGTTTTCAATTGAACCAGGGTGACAATATGGAGGCACAGATAGTATGGCAGGATCAGTTGGACTCTTTCTCCATGCTTCCCAGCTTCATGACCTCTGTTTCCTAGACAACTGAATTGCCACCTTCACACTTTCTACCTCTATTCCCCCACGTACAGCCCCCTCTTTGACATAAAGAAGCCAAGCTATTTGTAAAGAGGTGTACCATGTGCAGTGCTAATTTCTGTAACACCTAGGTTTAGTTTGGCAGTCTCACACCTACCCATTCTCTGCCAGCTGCAAATCAGAATGGGTTTGACAGAATATGACCAGAGCCCAGCAGCCCAAATGAATACAGGAAAACACAGAGGATTCATCTCTGGCATATACGATTCTTGTTCCTAAAATTCCTCCCATATCACGTTCTGACATCTAATAGACCAGATAGTAGAAAAGCATTTGATCTCTGTAATGATTTCTTATTACACCTTTGACTCATAGAACTTTGTTTCTAAAATCAAGAAAATTGTATATATCTCTCTCTACATATGTATACTTCTCTCTCTATATATAACACAATCAACTGAAATGTTCCTTACTCTGGCTCTAGGGAGCATGATAACAATTTCTTGCAGCTTTAAGTTTCAAGGCATTATTTGGTATGAGAAAGCATTGTAAGAAAATAAAATCTTACCAAGCATTACAGAGAGTAGAAGTAACCGTGAATGAAAGTTACCCCACATCATAAGAGGCTGTGAAAGCAGCTCCTATTTCAGAAAAAAATATATGAAACAGCACTTGTGCATCCTTTGTGGCTTTCCTGGAAAGTTTCGGTGCTAAATCCTGTCAAAGAGACAGACATTCATAATTCAGCTCCCATATTTCAAAAAAACACAAATTTTTACTTAGTGAGCTTTAAGTGGTTAAGGAAATGCACCCAGATAAAGATCCCAAAGTCTGTATGCTAAAATTCAACGCAACCAAACTGGCTTGCAAAACAGGACTGGAATCCCACCAGAATTTGCTATAACAAAATTCTTTTTCCTGTCCTGACTCAGGCATAACATACAAAATTCTGCCTTCTCCTATCCCACATTAACTAGACGAAAGCAGCACACCTACAATTTTTTGTACAATTTTAACATCCATTTCTCAGTCCAGAAATCCCACTCTACAAAAAGACTACAGAAGTGCATCAGTATTTGTTTTATCCGTTTGTAGCCCATCCAATTTTGCTCAGTGTGAACATCAAGTTTAATAACAACAAAGCTGATTCTAGTTCCATTAGACCTTATATTGCCCTTTGAAACTTAGTGATCCCTGAAATCTTTCAGTTAAAATGAGGTTATTCTGAACTTTTTAAACAACATGATCATCACTAACTAAATTAACCTCAGAACAAGATATAACCTATGCAGCCATTAATACGATTCACTAGCCACTGCAGATGATGAATAGGACTTTTCCGATGTTTGAAAACCAAAAATGAGACCAAGATCCAGTTTATTAGGGCTCTCTGTTTCCTGTTCTAACCTGCATAACATAAAGCCCATCAGAATAAAGTGAAGGTATCAACAATGGTTTAGAAACTTGCAGAACTATCTCCAGCAAATGCAATACTATAAAAATAGGAGTGCCCATAATAGGTAATTGAGGAACAGCTATGAACCTCCCACTCAACATATGCACATACACACACTGCAATTATTATAGAAAAGCTGCAAATGGTAAGTCCAAAGTGTTTACTGTTTTTCATTTTTAAAGGATCATCATGTCAACAGGTTCTAGAGGACCGCAAGAGCTGAACTTCCAAAACTTCAAAAGTTCCTCTGCTTATCTTTTTTTAAGAATTATGTTAATACACTGGCCCAAATAAAAAACTGATGACAAAGTCCGCTGTCTCAAGTAGAATTTTTCAGTTGATATTTAATTTTTTTTAAAGGACATTTTATTTCTGTCTCGACAAGCACACTTAAACCACAAGGTTCTCAACAAGCCATTGCATCATCTTTCTATCTGTCCTGGTTCGGCTGAAGCAGAACT
>NW_009597229.1:0-6790 GCF_000690535.1 Cariama cristata
CCGGCCCAGCCTTAAACGGTGACACTACAAAATAATTTTTGTTCTGAATCCATGTTTCAAAAAGTAACAAAAATACAAAAAAGTAATGCCATAAAAAGAAGTGGCTAATTATTTTAATATGAGTGATTTGATTTCATACATTTTTCCTGTGACAATCATTTAAACTTACATATTTTCAGGTACACATTTAAGTAGTTAATTATAATGAGGTCGGTTTCTTTCTTTCAGTCATAAAGTTAAGAGTTTGCTTTTAAAAGTAATTATGTACATTTAATTTCAAGACATTCTTTTTGAAGAAACCCCTCCAGTTTTTAAATTTATAATAAATATAAATTATAGACAATATATACAATAAACCAGCTTATTGATTTGTATTGACATTAAATACTTAGAAAAATTTTAGGAATAATGACATAGATCAAAACTTTATTTCGCATTTTTTCTCCTTTAAAGATAATAGATTTCAGTGACTGCTTGATTTCTACAGTAAAAAGAGTAGTTCATGAATTCTAGTGGGCAGATACTGTGAGCCTTTGAGTAATATATGTGCTAGTGCTTCTCTTTCTGATAATAAAGTTAATATAGATCTGAATAAAAGTGAGCAGATGCTACAGAAGCTTAATGAAATTACTTTTTCTTCTTCTCTTTAGATTTTTCTGTATATTATCACCATTAGCAAGAACTTACTGTCCTTTGTGATTTCCTGAAGTAATGGCCAAAGAAAGAATCTGAAAAGATAGTAAGTGTTGGTCAGTATTGTTGAATGAAATCTCTGCCTCTGTCTTGGCTTGATCCTAAGAAATCCTTGCTTTGACACGCAGTTGAAAAAATTAATGTTTTTTGAAAGTTAAGGTTTACGCTTTCTTTGCCATCTGTTAAATGTGATGCATGTATTGTCAGGCACATCATCAAGTACATAATGCATTAGTTTTTTACATCCCCAGTCACTTAATTGGCTAATGGCACTTGTCAATTACTGTCATGAGCAGCTTTTGTTTGTACAATTACAAACATGATGATTTTCTTTGAATGGCAGTCATTGTGTCTGTTGCAGCAGCTTGTTTCTCTTCTAAGAATATTCAGTAGCAGAAGGAAAAACTAAATGTAAAATCCTATGCGAGAGGTTAGTCTGGGCCACAGAACTTTGATTTAGATTCCGGTTCAGTATGTTGATAGCGGATCTGTTTGCATATGCAGCTGCATGAACAAATATGTTCATTTGGAAAAAGACTTCTTTAATCTGTGTAAGTAAGGAAGACCTAGTGAAAATCAGACTCTCTGTGTGTAGGCAAAAGTCCACCCTCTTAAATTTGAGGGTCTAAGCAAGGATAGTTAAACAGCCTTATCATAAACATCTTTATCCAAACAAATTGAAGACATCAAGTTAAATCAGACCAAGACCTTCCTTGCACAGTTTTTTTTGTGTGTGACTAATATAGCAAAATACACTGAGCTTTGGACGATCCTTTTTAATGTTTACGTTCTTCCATTAATTTTCTTCCCTACATGTGCAGAAATATTTGTTTTGTTTCAGTGAGTCTTTTGTCTTTCTTGCAATAAATAATTTGGGGATATGCTTATGTTTATGGCCTGTGGACCGGAATTTGAGGACCGCTGGTTTAGATGTAAAAGCATGAGTCTCCCCACTATGGAAAGTAAATGGATATAATTAACTGGATTGGCTTTGTGCTTAATACATGTTGGTGACAGTTCGGAAAAACTTTAGCCTTTTGTGCGGACATCATAAATATTTTAACATTCTGTTTTAACTTTAGATGACTTCATCATAAAAAAATAATTTAACAGGTATTTTTCTGGCATAGTGTGTTTGTGTAAAAATTGTATGTAACAGAACTTTTATGTTTCTTTTGTTTTTTGTTGATGTGAAGTTTTTTCTGAAGTAGTTAACTAGGAAAAAAGTTGGCTGATGAGTCTTAATCAGCACTAGTTAGTCAACAGAAAACACATTATCATTTTAAGTCCAAAAAGTAATCGCACTAGGAATTGTTAAATTTTAAAGTGCCTTATACAGAGAGTTCTGTATTCGATAGGAGATTTCGATTAAACATGTTTTGAGTGAGATATGCAAGAAAGATTTCTTTTGTTTTCTCTCTACATTTACATGTGTCTATACTTGAATAGTTCTTATATGTTATATGCAACGTATGTAATACGGTGATGTAGTACAGTCTTGGCCTAAATATGTTTGAAGTTTACATGCTCTTAAGGATTTTTCAGAGAATGAGAGAGTCAGAGGAGTAAAAAAATGCTGTGCATCCTAGTACACTTTTAAAACTGTCCTGATGAATACATTCGATGCACTTCTTTGAAGATGTTAGAGTGAATGAACTTTCTCTCCATAGTTTTTTCTTCCTCTGATTTCAAGCAGGAGGAATGGCATAGACCTTGTGGTAGAAGACAAAAATGGCAGATGTTATTAAAAGCTGCAGCCCTGAAGCCCTCAAAATGCAGCTATGATCTTCTGAAAGAAACTTCAAATCCTTTATTGAATCATGTACAGCAAAAACATCGAAAATTCAAATGAGAATTTGAAGTGAGACAGAAGACTAATTTTCTTCACTGCAGTAGTTAGAAGTTGAATGTTCAGCCTAAAGTTTGACTGCATAACCTTAAGACATATGTAACCGTATGAGCAAAAGATAGGACTCCCAGGTTAAAGCAACTTGCTGCAGTTGCTGCCTCAAGCTGGTGATTTCAGCTTTCTGCTTGACTTTTCTGAAGTTGAAGTGTGCTATTACTACACACTGATCAGCATGCAGGTAATCTCTTAACCTAATCTTGCAATAATTTAGCTGGGAAAGTATTTGTCCCTCAACCAACTTAGTTTTCCAGTTACAAACTTTGAAGCTTAATTTAATTGCAAGTGCATTTAAAGGCGTCACTAAGGTCAGACTTTTTTTTTTTTATTTTCCCCTTTCATTTTTAAAGAAAGGGAAAAGTATTTATTCTGAGGAAGCAGGTTGAAGTAGTGTTAGGCATCAAAATGAACACACCTAAATGAACCTAAATTGACACCTAAATGAACAAAACTCTCAAAGTGAAAAACTATGCATTACGGGAAAAAAAAAATTACAAAAATGTGTGATGCAAACCCACCACCAACAAGAAGTGCCATATAGTGTTTAAATCATGTGTTTTTGCAGATCTGAATTCAATTAGGGATGGGAACATTTAGACCAAAAAGAAGAGAATGTACTATGAAGGTAAGAAAAAATGTTTCACAAAGTATGCATTTGTTAGTAGGGGAATTATTGGTGAATTTATTACAGATACAAACTTTTTAGTATACTTAGTGTCTGGAAAATGACCAGTTTTCTGTACTGCTTGTATGGGGCATATATCCCTTACCTGTAGGTTTTTATGCATGTATTTGTGAATATCTTGCCCAGGATGTATTTTGTTGGCTGTAATGAAGGTAATGCTTCTGGAATCACCACAGAGTTTTAGAACATAATCTGTAGGTATGAACTCCTGTTCTGAGGAAATTAGCTGACTTTACTGGAGCTGTATATCAAACTGCAGGTCAGCCCACACACAACAGAACAGTCTTGGAGCATTACCTAATGATTTTGTTTTAGATCAGCTGCTAATCCTCCACCCTTCGATCAAAGAGGATTTACTTTGACTAAGTTCAGCTCCAGTACAGAGCCTACTGGAATATTCTGGTGGAAGCAGGTGTACTACTCCTAGTCATTTTAGTTAATTGCTTAAAGAATCTGACTTTGCTACTAAATTCATGCTGAAAACTCTGAATATCTGTGGTAGTTGTTGATACTGTGCAACTCTAAACCAGAAAGAGCCTTATTATAGTTATACTAATGAGGCAAATACTGCATTACTCTTATCTTTGACAAAAAAATGCTCCCTCATCTTCGACGACAGAACTCCTGTAGTAGCCCTAGTGTGAGTATGCATGTAATATGCACATACTTTGCTGTTTCTTTAGTTCTAAGCTTACGAAGCTATCTCAGTTTGACGTTGCAGAAGACAGTTTATAAGGGTAAAGATTACATTTAAATTTATCGAAGGGAGGGCAGAAAAAAATTGTACCTGTAGCAGCATGTATGGGAATCTTATTTGGAGGTATATAAGGCATAAGAGAAAGGTGTTAAGGGGAAAATGTATTTATTGTCCAATGGTCATCAGAGTGTCTCTACCATTGGCTGAATAGAATACTTGATAATATAGCATAAAAGAAGGCAGTCTCCGCTGAGTTTTATTGATACTTGTAG
Source organism: Cariama cristata (assembly GCF_000690535.1). Classification (NCBI taxonomy): domain Eukaryota; kingdom Metazoa; phylum Chordata; class Aves; order Cariamiformes; family Cariamidae; genus Cariama; species Cariama cristata. The sequence goes on from NW_009597229.1 coordinate 4,254, forward strand.
TAGGTTTAGAGCAAATAAAATTTTCAGTAAACTTAATACGAGCATGTGCCCTATTGACAGAAAGCGCTAATTTTGGTGTGGAAAGAAGTAAAATATTTCTGACAGCAATGTTCATTTGGGCCGTTCATACCTTTGAAGGCTTTTTTGACACTGCAACGCTAGTGCTGAAATTTTAAGGTAGCCATTTATTTGTGAATTATGAAATGTAAATTTGTAGACATAATCCAAGTGTTTCGAAGGCAGTGGGGTTTCAAGGAATGTTCCATCAGTCCTAATCTGTTTGCAGTATACCTTGCAGTATACAGTAAGACCAAAATAACCCAGTTCAGATTTTGTTTGAGATATATACTGGGAGTAAAGCACTGACTTAAAAAATTGCGATGAATACAGAAGTATGTATTGTTTATAAGTGTTCTAATCTGATACTAATGTATCCAGACAGAGAATCACAAAAATCTAATTTGCATAACGTAAAACAATGTTGTCTCTTTTCTTCAGTCCAACTTGTAGTCCTCTGCCAGGTTTTGTTAATGTTTATCAGAGAACTAAACTTTATCAATCTGTTATGAATGATCTGGCATTTCAAGTGAGTTCCTGTGAGAGCTACAGTGATAAATTGGCAATTCTGTTGTCCAGAGACAAAGCTTGGAAATATGGGGGGTTTTGTTGATTTTTTTTTATTTTTTTTCCCCAGCAGTGACATCTGGGTTCTCATCTGGCTTTCTGGCAGATCTCCTCTTGCTTCTGCTGGTTTAACTGCACTGTTGGCCAATATGCTTACTGTAAGGTGCCCTGGAGGCTGGCGTGTATTCACCATGTTTCTAGCCATCCTTCCGTCCTTGGATGTCATTTTTCTTTGGCTCATCTGTAGTGGAAAGAAAGTCTGCCAAACTGCAATGTGTAGCGTTTCAGCTGCAGTATTCCAAGCAGAGAGGAAGAATTCAGGCTCCTCAATACAGTTTGTTTCTTTGGCTCTGTTGTGGAAAACAATGTCAGATGCTGTTAGCAGCATGGCAGCACCAAGATTGCAGAGCAGATGAGCTTCCAGTATAGTAAGAGAAGAAAAATTCCAACAGAACAAGCAAAGTCAAATCAACTAAAAATTATTAGGCAAACACTGACAGTGATTCTGGGGCATAATTGACACTTGAAATGGGTTGAATCTGGAGCTATTAGCCCACACTCGTCAATATTCCCTTGAAAAGTCTTTGAAGTAAACGGGTTTATTTCAGTCTGAAGGAAGAGGGTATGTCCTGGTAGGCAAAACCAGATTTAGATTTTGACCTAGTTGTTTTTTTGTTTGGTTGGTTGGGGTTTTTTTGTTTGTTTTTTTTTTTTTTTTGCAAGGGCTTTATAAAAAATTATTCTATTTGTATATTAGCTGATGAGGTTGCTCAAATCAGCTGTCAACCTTCCATTTATCTTATAATACCATGTATACCTGCTCTGTTACAGCCTTCTAGTAATAAAATGAACTGTCAGTAGCACACATTCTGTGAAGAAACAGTTCATTTTTATGGGAGCATATAAGTGTTGTACCTTTGTACTTTTCTCAGGTAAAAAGCAATTTGGTTATAAATAAATCTTTGCAAAAATGTTTTCAGTTACTAGTAACAAAGTGTTGGAATAAATATTTCAACCATTTACAATGTAAGTGCCAGTAAAATCCCCAGAATAACTCATAGCTTAATGCAATAAATTATGTGCTAACAAGATCTTTCTAGCTGCTGATGATAATGCAGGAAAATCAAATTTAGTTCTGGTAATTTTTGGTTTCAAGTGATACTTTGTCCTCCCTGCGAGTAGTGAAAGTGGATGTTTAGAATAAATACTAGCTGTGGGAGGGACAGTACTCTGGGAACAATACTAGAAGAATTTTCTTCCTCCTTTCTTGAAAAGATCCTTTTTGGAATCACTCTAAATCCTGTAAAGCAGATCAGTTCTGAACTGCGCCTCTCGTGGTACCTTAGTATTTGCTGACACAAAGAGCCAAATCTAATACAATGGCACACTTGTCTACACACCAGGTGTTAGTGGGCATTGAGGACAGGAAAAAAAAAATGTGCGTATTGCTTTGCATTTCAGAACAATATTAAAGGTGTTTATTATTTTCTGACAGTATAACTATGTGTTGACAATTAAAAGAAGCACAAATTTTAAAATATTTAGCTTGTTAAAATTTCTATTCAGTTTTTCCTCAGACAAATCTGACACTAGCTAGTTCGATTTTTGCATCATTGACTCTGGATCTTGAAAGAGCTAACCGTGAGCAGAAGTGAGTTCACACAGACTTTTTCTTGATTGCCTTGTCAGCTTTCACAAAGGAGGGGTTTTGTTACTGATCACAGAATCACAAAATCACAGCATCACAGGATCATAGAATCATAGAATCGTTATGGTTGGAAGAGAACTCAAAGATCGTCAAGTCCAGCTGTACACCCGATGCCACCATGCCCGCTAAACCCACTAAACTATGTCTTGAAGAACCACATCTAAATATTTTTTGACCACCTCCAGCGATGGTGACTCCACCACCT
>NW_009597230.1:0-5908 GCF_000690535.1 Cariama cristata
AGAGGCCGCTCCCCGCGGGCGGGATCCCCACGCTAGCAGGGGCTATGCCTTTTCATGGCCGCCCGGGAGTGACAGCAGGTCGACCCGTGAGCCTGGCCCGGCTCACCCCGTTCCGGCCACCGCCTTCCAGCCCCTCTCTTCCTCAGACCCCTGCAGCACTCCTGACCAATTTGCTCAACCCTGTCCATGCTGGCATCGTACCAAACCCATACAATTTTTCCAATTAAATTATGAACTCCAAGCCTCTAGGGATAACTAGAGCAGGACTGATCATTATTTTAGCACAAACAGCTGTCATGGAAATATGCAGAATCAATACCAGCCCAAATCTCCAGGCAGCCGGAGCAGCAGCCTCCTCCGAGCCAGGACTCTGCCCTGGCCCAGCATTAGGTTATCACGGGTTGTATTTGTCTTTGACTTTGTAAATAAAACTGTGTTTAACCAAAACCCTCCAAAGTGCCAGATTTTCCAGCATTGTTAGAGAAACCAACTCCCTTTTCTATGAAAGCACAGTCAATCTGAAGTTAATTCATGGCAAGACAAATGAGAGTTTTTTCCTTAATCTCCACTGAACACTAAACCCATGAAATTAGTTTAAACAGAGGTCAATTAGCTTTGAAAACTTTAGATCTGCATTTGTAATTCCTTTTTTTTTTAATTGTTTATGAAAACTTATTGTCCCTAGTTTAATTTCCAGAATTCCACCTGCCAGAATTACATTGTAATCTGAAAACGACAGACTGCACATGTAGTGCCAGGGTGTGGAAGATGCCAAACAGCAATGGTCTGCTTGAGGTGTTTAGAAGTGGAAATGCACTCACTCATTTTCTGTTAACTTCTGCTGAGCATATCATCTGGTATGAATTTTAGACCACACAGCTCTCAAATATACTTTCAAGAAATATGAAGTAGTTCCTATTGTAAATTGTAAGGGGAAGTTATAGCTTATTAGAATGAAATTAGGGATAATTTATTGTTGACAGAAAAATGCAGGACTGGAAGAGACCCGCTGGAATTTGATCATGATTTTTTTTTTCTTTTTTTTTGACTACAGTGTTTGTGTTGCATTGTAAGAATAGAATCATAGAATCATAGAATCATTTAGGTTGGAAAGGACCTTTAAGATCATCGAGTCCAACCGTAAACCTAGCATGGCCAAGTCCACCACTAAACCATGTCCCTAAGCACCGCATCTACACATCTTTTAAATACCCACAGGGGCAGTGACTCCACCACTTCCCTGGGCAGCCTGTTCCAGTGCTTGACAACCCTTTTGGTGAAGAAATTCTTCGTAATATCCAGTCTAAACCTCCACTGGCACAACTTGAGGCCATTTCCTCTCGTCCTATCACTCATTACTTGGGAGAAGAGACCAATCCCTACCTCGCTGCAACGTCTTTTCAGGTAGTCGTAGAACTGTAAAAGCAGTTTGATCTTTTGCACCTTTTAAAAAAGCAATAATCTCACAGTCGAGCCAGAATTATAAATGGCTTTCATATCCATTTTCTCTTGTGTTAACACCTCCTCCCCTTTGACTTCCTCTTTCCTGATGAAAACACTACACACAGTTCTGGGTGGGGTCCTCTTTCAGTGTCGAGACTGGAAATAAAAGTTGATGCTCCTCCTTGATCTTCAAGGGAGTTCACTAATCACCTGCAGTCAGCTATACAGAACCCCTTGAACACTAATATTTGTTACTTTGATTTATTCAGTTCCTCACCCCCTCCCCATATCCATCATTTACAGCATTTGTAAAAATGTCCACTTTAACTAGAAAAAATTCTTTCTGTTGCCCTGCCGCAGAATTCTTTTACTGAAGTCCAGAGAAATTATAGATACTGCATCTCTCTTTTCCAGGGAGTCATTTATCTTATCAAAAAGAGACACTGGCTTGGCACAAGCTACCATGATAAACCAAAGTCTATTTGTCACATTTTCAAAATACTCCATGTACACACAAAGATCAGGAGCCTTATAAAATGCAGCCAGAGTCTGTTCTTTTGAAATCAGGCCAGTAGATAGAGCAGTGACTGCTAAATGTGAAGTACGGAAGGGTCACAAGAGGAAAAACAAGAATCTCTCTGCCTATAGAGGGTTCCTACCCACCAGCTGACAGAGCGATACTTTTCCAAGTAGCCGGGGTGACAGCAGCTACAACCAGTAGAAGTAACCTGGTAAGTCTGGTGACAAGTGCATTAGCCTGAGAGGTGAGATTGAACCCTGTCCTACTAAGGTAAGCTTTAAAGCTTACCCCTGGCACTTCTAGGATCAACACACTGTACAACTATGACAATTCATTCCTGTAATAACTTTTTTTCCTAAATTCTGTGACAAAAAAAAAACCAGTAAAAGTAGTTGACACTTTCATCACAAAATATCTGGGAGATTTCAAAGTGATGTGTCAAACCAAATGAATAGTTTGCATTTTGATTAGTATCAGCATTTTAGAAAACCTCCTGGGCCCTCAGAAAAATTCAGTTGTTCTAGGCAAAGTGCAACATGCTCATATTTCTCTTTTATTTTATTTTAATCATCAGTAATGTCAGTGCTTACTGTAACAGTAGCTTTCCAGTGAACAACAGCCTGAATTAGGGGGTTAGTTTAAATTTTTTTTGTAACAAGATGCTACCAGCATGGGGGCTGAACCCATCCAGTCTGGCTTACAGTTGATTCGTGGACTCTGAAACAGCTTTCATTCTTTCAGGCAGCAGAATCCTCCCCAGTCCTTGAAGACTGAGACTGGATGGATGCAACAAATATAGTAGAGCACAGATGCCTAAGGAAAAGGATATCGAAGTTCAAACTGCTGCTGGGGACAAAGTGCAGTTTTGATTAATTGGCGTTAACATACCACTTTGTGCTCCCTTTCTGTTCTTAATGCTTCTCAGGGCAAGCACCCTCTGCTTCCAATACTCCAGCATTGTAAGATCACTATCTCTTTGCTAATCAGCAGTTCTAGGTCTGCATTCATTAAAGAACTCCTTCCTCAAAAGGGAGACAATTTCTGTGTTAATAGCTCCAGCCAAGAACCATTCTCTAGCCTACAAATCAGAAGTTATGTGGGAATGCAGCAAGGGTGCCAGGATCCTGCAGAGTTGCTCAGGACGAGCACAGGGAACCAGGCAGGAGCAGTTCACGGCACTGTGCCACCTAGGTTTGTCAGAATGTGTCTAGTTTGACTTTCCTGAAGTTTCTGTCTGGGCCTCCTTGTATTCATGCTATTCTTTCCCAGACATTCTCTTTCATGTGCCTCTGAAGAACTAGCTAACGCATGTACTCTTGGGTATGTGCAAAGTACAGCAGCTCTGAGTGCACAGCAAACACGTGGTTTTCAGGAACTAAATCAACATCTTTGCTTATATTTCTGGCTATGGAAGAAGATCTCAGGTATAGAACATGAGCAAGCTGGAAAAGGAGGATTACCCTCTCCTTTCTTACAGTGCACCAGGAGACTCCTGGAACACGAAGTGTTTGAGACCAGTGCTGGGTTTAGGACAGACTGGGACATCCTGTGATGCCCCATGCAGTTCTGCAGGCCTCCTTTGCTTCCTTCTGTCTGAACAGTCAGGTCCTGTTTGCAGGGCAAAGTGGCTATCCAGGGTATGGGAAAGGGAGAGCAAATAAACTCTACCTCTATCACCTTCCCTGTACATCACCAGCCAGAGAGGAGAGCTGCTTGCAGAAGTGAAGCAGCTCAAATGCCACAGACCCAGAGGAGGTTCTGGCAGAAATACAGTTGGTTTTCAGCCAAAGATCCCTTGGGAAATACAGAGACCTTAGGAAGATGGGCAGAGGGCCTTGGAAAGGACTTTTACCTCAGACTCGCTGAACCCACTTGCCAGTCCCATCAGAAAAACTGCAACTGCAAGGAAATTTCCCCTTCTCCGCACTATTTTGTTAATAAAGTGGTATCGGGCTGGCAAGATCTCACACTCTTCCCTCCCCACATCATCTGTATGAAGTGTAACATCTCCCAGTCTAGACGGCTTCTGTCTGCCAGACCATGTATTTACACCCTTTCCTTCCTCTGTGCACATTTGAGCAGGCAGATGGAAGCAAAAGAAGTTTTATAGCTTCCCATCTTCCTCATCTGTCATCACCACTGGCAGCTCTCAGCGTGGGGCTGTTTCTAGCAGAAGACATTTCTCCATGTTCCCTTCTGAAAGAGAAGGAACAAAAGCAAGATAGTGTTTAATGTGATGCTCGCCATGTTCCCCAGGTTGGAGTCAGTTCATTAGTATTTGAATAGATTCTCTAAATGAAATTAAATAACCTTCCTGGCAGCCTTGGAAGAACAGATTCAAGAGAAAGGTGTGATTTAAGAGCAGGCAATGACTCAGTGCTGGCAGCTGAAAAAAAATGAAGCATTTAAAAGCAGCTGAAAGGAATATAATTGTTTTGATAAAATTTGCAGAATGCCAGGCTGCATACTTGGGACAGATTCACCCAGACTGTATTTATGGGATAGGTTTGCCCAGAGAGATCAGAGGCTACACCCTAGAAGCAGGTGATGCTAAGGCCAGTTCAATAGGAAGGACTGCACAAGCTGTGACTCATCCTCTCCATTTGATGTAGATCATATACAGAGGTCATTTTCTTACTGAAAGTAGCTAATTATAAAAATGCATTGACTTTTACTAGCAGTGACTGAAACTACAAGTGGCTTTGTAGCAAATCTGATGAATAATTTTGTTCCTTAACCCACTCCCACCGTCCAAAGGAAAAGGTTTTGAAAAAGCCCATTTGTCCAGGGCTAGGAATTGCCAACTGTAATGGATTTTTTTCCCTTGTTAGTTTTGAAATGACACCTGGATTTAGCAATTGCTCAGAATTAACCTTGAAAAGAAAAGATCTGTCAGAAAGCTGAAGCTGTTCAGGTAAAGCAGTAGGAAAAGAGGCAGGATGGAGATTAACAGATACTTCTTTCAAGTCCATCCATGATGATTTTCTTTTTATTCCACCAGGCAACCTAATGTTCAGTTCTTTCCACGTTGCAGTGCTCAATTATCTACACAGATTTTCTACATTGGCTTATTAATGGATGCACCTCATTGTGTAGATGACCTTCCTGACAGCCTGGGAAGTGATCTGTGGAACTTATGTGTGCTCAGAGCTGCATGCTGGCAAAGGCTCCACATGAAATATTCTCATTTGCTGAAACTGAACCTAGTAGCTCCAAATGAGGCATTCAAAAGTAGTGACTACCTTTGGTGTAATCTTCCTGAGCTGTGGATTGTAACACAGCCTGCTGATCTCACAGAGGTCTTACGAGGGTTAATTACTTAATGTGTCTGAAGCTCACGGAGTCTGTAATTTTTTCATTGGAAAGAAAGTAATGAAATCAATAATGCTGGATTCAGGGAGTAATTTGCAACAGTAATGGTCTAGTACCCCACATTAAGCACAGGAGGTGAGGCAGAAGTACTGAAGTCTGAGCATTGTTGCCTTTGTGCCCTGGAAAAGGCAGGAAAAAATAGATGTTCATGGAATTAAAAGTAACATATTTTATAACCACCTGAGGGACAAGTTAAGGCACTCCTGCTGTAGTTACTCACATGTCATATACACCTCTGTCAGTCTACCTTATATGACTCTGGTTCTAACATCTACCTTTTCTCATTTTATCTTCACAACAATATTTTAACCTTCCAGTCACAAAGCTAAGGCCGATAGCCTGCACGCAATGTCAGTTTGGATAAATATTTAAAATGGCACTAGTACAGTCCTAGTTCTGCAGATGCCTGTTATACCAGCAGATAATTTGATCTTTTTTCCTTTCCTTCCTACAGCGTTATCCCATGCAAGGTGAATGTTATGATCACATCTCTGTGTTTTTCAAGATTTACTATTTTAGTCTCTTAAAGGAAACAAAGCTAACACCAACTTACCATCTGTGTGTCTGTGTCAC
>NW_009597231.1:0-2577 GCF_000690535.1 Cariama cristata
AATAGCCCTGTTTTAGCCAAGCCAGGACATCAATGAAAGACAAAATCTTATGTATGTTTTATCAGCACATTTTTCAAAAATCCCCAAATTACAGTTTTTGGAAGACAAAATTGATATCTTTGCAAAATATCCTTAAATACAGACTCATTCAGCTTCTGTACTGGATGGTATGTGTTGTCCCTGGGATACTCCTGACATCAATTTTGTGGGGATTTTATGGCCCTGTTTGGTTTGTATATTTATTCAAGACTAAATGGTAACTGTAATACTTTATGTAGAGATGGAAGTCTTTAATCTTGCTCTTTGTACATTGACATAAAATACAGTGTTTATTTGATGTATAAACCATAACAGGATGTCTTTGGTTTTTTCTTTCTTTCTTTCAACTACGTCTAAATGTTTTTACGTTTGTGCTCTGTTTATAGCATGATATCAGTAAGAAACTATTCTGTCTCTTTGTTTTCATTTCATAAGATGCAAAACAATTTATGAATTTTGCTGGTGTTTATACTAAGAAGAAATACAGATATTGCTTATAGCTCTCTTTAATATGTTTTCTAAAACACCAACAGATTAACTCATCATCAGAATAGTTGTGTAACTTTTAAAACTAAAATGATAGCATTTAAAAGACATACAGATATTATTTGAGAAATAAATTATTTGAAAAATGTCACATGGAAATAGTTTACCTATTTTCTTCTTTTGGGGTCACTTTGCTTTTTAGATCATGTCAGTCTTTTGGGTCATATTTGACAAGACATTCTCCTAGCATCTTGCAGAAAATTATGCAGGAAGCAAGTATTTCAGATTATTTTAATTCTAAACTCTTTGGGTGTACCAGAATGTCTTGGCTTTACATAGAAGTATTTTATCTTTTGTGTTATTAATTTCTTCCATAGTTTATACCAAAGAAAAAAAAAAACAGGCTCCCAAAGATTTAAAATTGGTGCACAAATACCAATTGTTACGACATGTTCTTATTTTGAACAACTGAATCTGCATATAAAAACATAATTTGCAATAATATCTACTACATGCACAGCTTCGTCAATGTTTAGGAATTGGTAAAAATATGATTAATACAGTGATGTATGTATTAGCTGGTCCACTGTTAATTCAGGGAGAATTTTTTTTTAAATATTGGAAACATTCTAATCTATTTATATTCTTTAAGTATTTATATTCTTGTTTGGCTTCTTTGAAAGGTTGAAGCATTGTAGCTGGTCTCCTAAAAATACCATAAACATCTCTCCAAAGGTCACGTCATGTTTACTCTTTTTGTATACTGACTGTATGTGTGTGTGTTCACTTAAGGCCTAGTTCTCATTTCTTTTCCTCCAACTTACCAGTGCTTTTTTTGCAGCATAGTTACTGTATTTATCATCAAAACATCAACTAAAGATATCAAGTGAACTGAACATTATGTGGATTTCCTGCACCTAATTCCTTCAAGAGAAAGAAACAGGGGAAGGAAGTATAACTAGAGAGACAAGCCTTTCACTAAAGTAACTGGTTTCCTCAAGCAGTCCATAGAAAAAAAACCCAGCATGTCATGGACCTAGTTTTATACAAGCCAGGTTCTCTGAGGTCATCTGAGGGATATCTCTGCTGATTGTACATTGAGAGTTCCAAAACAGGACAGCAAATTAAAAGCAAAACTCAGTTACTCTTGCTCGAGTGCTCCAGAATAGCTAAATCAGGAAATTAAAACCTCCTTTTTAATGGGTTTTTAATTTATTAGTAAACGTTTGATTTATTAGTAATATGTTTTCACAGAAGCACTGCCAGCTTAGCTGAGGGGTTCAGCTGAGTCCTGCAGTGGATCTGTTGGAGCCAGCTGGAAATGGCTGGAACCATCTGTGTCCAGCGTGAGGGACCCCCAGCTTCTCCTCACAGAGGCCGCACTTGCAACCCTCTCGCTGCTACGGGCACCCAAGACACCACTTTGTGGTGTTTTGCATGTGCTCTTTACATAACATCTGTCTATACCAAAACTAGGCTGTTTTCCTGTAATTGCTACTGCAGTTTTCTGGGATGTTTTATAAGATTTTCAGTTCATGTCACATTTGACTTTAGATACATTCTTTTTAACTGCTGGTTTAAACAACCAGCAGTCTGTCATAGAATCAGAAGCATAGAATTTAGATTTGAAAGGATCTTTTAAGATCATCAAGTCCAACCATAAACCTAGCACGACCAAGTCCACCACTATACCATATCCCTAATCACCACATCTACACGCCTTTTAAATACCTCCAGGGATGGTAACACAACCACTTCCCTGGGCAGCCCATTCCAGTGCCTGACAACCATTTTGGTGAAGAAATTCTTCCTAATATCCAATCTAAACCTCCCCTGGTGGAACTTGAGGCTATTTCCTCTCATCCTATCACTTGTTACTTGGGAGAAGAGACCAACCCCCACTTTGCTACAACCTCTTTTCAGGTAGTTGTAGAGAGTGAGAAGATCTTCCCTCAGCCTCCTTTTCTCCAGACTAAACAACCTCAGCTCCCTCAGCTGCTCCTCATAAGATTTGTGCTCTAGTCCCTTCCCCAGCTTTGTTACCCTTCTTTG
>NW_009597232.1:0-8981 GCF_000690535.1 Cariama cristata
AGCGCCTGCCCGCAGCCGCCCCCGTCCCCGGGCACCCGCAAAGGTGCCGCAGCAGGCAGGAGGGTCCTGCACCCAAAGTTCTCCCCAGCCTAGGCTGCAGAAGCCAGCCCACGCCCTCGCTTTCCCCCTCTTCTCCTTTCTCTTCCTTTCTGTTGTTTTTTTTTTTTTCCAGCCCCCCCAAGAGACAGGACACAGTCTAGCGATTCAGGGACTCACATAGGCCAGGCTTCCTTCTGCGCAGCCCTTTGGGTAGAGCTGCTAATCCTTCTTATTAATTAACGAGATAATAGCAGTTAACCGGAAAGCAATATTAATGCTAACTATCTAGGAAACTTCCAATAGAAATGATTTAGTCTTTTTGCTGATTTCCTGTTAGCAAAGTCATGCAGCTGGAACTGTGGCAGCATCTTGATTGTTTAAGAAGTTAAAAAACCAAGAGTGCCTGAACAGTATCAGACTGCATCTGTTTTCTGCCCTCCTTCTTGGATAGTTTAAAAGATCCTCCCCTCCCTCAATTTCAGAGTTTATTAATAGCTGGGGATGTGGGCTCCCCCAATTATATCACTCTTACACAAGGACAAAGGAGAGTGTAAACAGTAACATGACGGATCTAAGAAATGTACTCTGAGAGGCACATGCATTAAAAACACTTACAAACATTTACCATTTACATGTACCATTGCTTCAGTCCTTTAAACTCCCAAAGCATTTCTGAAGGTCTACTATGTTTCATTCAGTATGTGCTGAAATACCTAACATCAAGCTTGTGTTTTATTTATGCTGCAAAAAACCAGCAGAGATGACGCAGGGATTAGAAATTCTGCAGATAGATATTTTATGTTTTACAAAAGAAAGTAATGCAATTTTTAATGTTGGTTTGTGGCGGTTTTTTTAATTAGCCATTGTAACAATAAGTAAAACATCTATCAGAAGAAGCGTTTTATATTATCTGGGTTCTGTTGCAGCAAACAAGTACTGCAGCTTTCATTCACTGATTGTCAAAAACTTTCCAATGTGCCCACTGCAATGCGGATGCCAACCAACGAATCAAAGGCATTCAGCAACTAGACAAAGAGGGTCTGATGCCAACCTCGGTGCCACTGGCAACCATTATTGGCATCAAGCACATTGTCTGCCTTTTTTTTTCCTCTCTCCTGGCACTCGACAAACAAAATGGCGGTTCTTGTAGCAACGGGAACAGAGCATAAGCACTGCACTGAATCAAATACCATCAAATGATTTTATGGACTGAGATGCATTTTGTACCAAATGATAGACACTTTCTGATGCCTGACAGGAAAGAAAAAGAGAAAAAAAGGAAAGACAAAAAAAGGCAGTTTTGTCAATAGAAACAGCGTTCATGCCATTTTCAAGGTTTAGGCTTTTTAAAAACTTGGGGGGGGGGGGTTAAGGGGAACCTGATATTCACAACATGCAGAGCCCTGTGGAAGTGTGGCATGATGAAGAATTATTTTGATGTTAAACATTGATCACAGTGCGCACTTCCCATTTTCTTCCTCCATTTCAGTCAAAGCAGCAGCATTGCAACCTATGTCAAGCCCCTTTTATTTTTTTATTTTTTTTTAAGATCCTAAAGCACAAGAGGATAGTAGAAAGAGAATAGGGGTGAAAAAAATGAATTCTGAGGGAGATGAGCGAAAAGTAGAATGGGATGAAGTTGGTCAACAACAGAACTTCACACGTCGGTTCTTATTTTTTCTTTCAAGGCAGGCATGGAAGTAGAAGCTCCTTTTATTAAGAACTGAAAGGATTATTGACACTTCTAGATCTGGAAATTGTCAATATATTGTAACATTACTCTGCACTGCAATGCGGATGCCAACCAACAAATCACAGGCATCCTAGGCTAAACAAAGAAGGTCTGATGCCAATCCTGGTGCCACTGGCAACCATCACTGGCACTCGAACTATCCTTCCTTCTCTTTTTTTCCCCCTAATCTTCTTTTTTAAAGCAACAAAAAAACAAACTACTTGGCCCCTTTATTCATTTTATGTCCTAATTCCTTCATCATATTTTGTTCAGGGATTTAATTGTTTCTATGTCTCCACTGAGTTTTTACACAATACTGTTAGGTGGGTTTATATATTCTAAAAGAGAAATAAAAAGCAAAATAGCATGTGTATAATGCAGCGTTTTGGTTGACTTCATGCTTATCTTTTGCAGAGCCTGGCGCTCTTAATCAAGTACACTACAAAGTACCACAATTAACATGCTTTCAGTGAGGACAGAGAATCAAAGTTTGACAAAACAGAAAAAAAATACAAAGATAACTTAATATGACTTCTTCAAGAAGAGAGCCAACAGATGTTAAGGGAAGATTTACTGTGAGGCGGCAAGACAGACACAAAATACATGCAGTTTACAATAAACAAAAGGGTCTACTAAGGGTGACTTGGTACATAGAAATTAGCCAGCTCCATCTTCCAGTATATTCTCAAACTAGCATCATGTAACTTTGAAAGTTATAATATTACAGCATGCTTATCTTACTCATTTCTGATTAGACAAGTGTTTTAAGTAAACTCATATTCTCCATCCATTGAAATTAATAAAATCAGCTATACCCTGAAATTCCTTCTCCCACTTCAAGTTACTGTCTTCCAACAACTTAAAAGTTGACAGTCTGTAAGAGTACTCTAACCTAGCTTCTTCGGCTCAAGAACTACTTAAACTGTTTTGCCTCCCTTTGTAGTTTTGACTTTTAGAGACAGGTAAATCTATTGGAATTAATCAGTAAGCTATGTCTTGCAATATAGGCATTCAAAATATCATTTGAATTTTTCTTCACAAAAGGAGTTTAAAGGCACAAATTATTTGTAATTAATCTATTTTGTTTAATACTATCAAATAAACCTTTTTTTGTATGTTATTGGCGATCAGATTTGTCAGGTTCTGCAGCTACTTTAAGTCGCTGCAAAATATCTAAGTGTTGTCTACTGCTGTGCAGAGAAAAATGCAAAACATACAAGTAGGGGGAAAAAAAAACAACAAAACAAAGAACCATATTTTTTCATGATGAATAATCCAAAAAATTGAACCCTATTCATACGTTCATGTAAACACAGTGCTCCACTTGCGTGAATAAATGCTAAAAGACAAATTCACTAAAAACAAAACAGGTTGTGTTGTGTACCTGTTCTTTTAAAGAATGGGTACACAGAGAAGGAAGATGTGAGCAATTTAACTTTTTTTGTTCCCAACAAAATCCATTCTGTTTGTTTTCCAGTTAAATCCCGCAGTTATCTACCAGGCACCAGACAACTGCCTGCCACCTGCCCTTCTGCAGGCCACCTCTGTCTGCTACCAGGCCAAGTTGTGAGATGGCCCACCATCTGCAACTGGGCAAACTTTCCCTAGTTGAGATCTGTGGCTAAAAAAGAAATGCTTTATTATTGCTGATCAGTCAGCAATACAAAGACATCTAGAGGATGGTATAATCACCAGAAAGAACCAAACTGACCCCTCACAGAGGAAAAGCATTTCAGAAGGCCTAGTATCGGAGAAAAAAAACTTTATCTACTTGTGGTCATTTACAATTTCAGGGAACCTGCCTATGAGTATTGTTATCTGAATATGCAACATGACTAGCAGTTTTTTCCCAGACACATGATTATCAGAAGCTCTGTTTTTATTTTCATTCTTTAAAACTAAGTTTAAAAAGCTTTTCCATAGTGTTCCTGCAATTTTCCACATTTCAATTATTTGCCAAATAAAATTAAGCATATGAGTGTGCTTATGAGCATGTACTTTCATGGAAAATTCTCTCAGAATATTACAACCTGGATCTTTGTTTTACAGGTCAGATAAGTAAGATTAGCTAGTGATGTAAAATATGAATAAAACTTTAAGTACTATATGCTGTAATACTGACTTCACATGGCATTTACAAAGCAGTATTTTTGTGCTAAAGTTTTTTCGTGTTTTATTTTATAGACATGAGAAAGTCTACAATTGATTTTCAAAGTGATTGCAGATTCATCAGTTTAAGGATGAATTCTTGATTATTTGTAACTGCAAAGACAATAATAAATATTTGTAGTATTTATTGTGATTGTGCAATTGCACATACCTGCATCTGTTACTAACAGTACTGGGGGAACTGAAAAAAAAAAACCAAACTTGAAAAACAAGAAGAATATTTTCTTAAGTCACGAGTGGAAAAACTACACAATATATTGCCAATTTTTAAAAAAAAAAAAAAAGGCATCCTATTTAGCGAAACAAGTACTACCTTGGTATGTCCTGCTCTCTTGAAAGAGAACAAGGCACGTATGTCAAACATACATGTCATGTACACAGGTCTGTAGGAATGTGTGTGTATTGTAAGTACATACGTATACATGCTGATTTACATATGGATATGTACCCACATTACGTCTATAGACCACAGAATAAAGTTTCACCGGAAGCCAGCCCATCGGGGAAAGAGGGCTACTTGGAATCAGAGTTTGACATACTAACATAGAAACACAATGATCTGCTTCCTACCTTGCTCCTGCACGTAGTATGCCAAAAACAAATCAAGCTCCTTGACTGATACTGTTATGTGATGTGGCTGGACGCAAAGTGCTGGATTTGTGCAATGTGGGGATTTCATGAGCCGCTCTCCATCCGTACTTTCCAAGGGGATGCCTTTGAACAGGATCACCATGACTAGATCCAGACGCCAGACTTTGTCAGCCTGTCGCAGGCAGTCGATTCTCCTAATCTTACCCTTCTGGTCAGGATTGGACAATACACAGCATGGGTGCTTCTTCCCAGTCACCGTGAGCACAAAATCCTCGCGGAACTCTTGGCGAATATCTTTGCGCAGCTTGGCCAGGAGCCTGGATGCCCATTTCTGTTTAATTTCAGGCTTTTCACTAAGCAGCTCATCCTTGACTGCTCTTTCCTCGTCCTTTGACATTCGTTTCTCATGTTTTTTAAAGTACTTGCGTTTTCGAGCCTGAAGGTTGAACCAAGTATAGGCAATTGCACGGACATGTGGAAGAAGTGCCTCAATGAACGGGTGAAATTCATCCTGTGGAAAGAAGTGGAGGGAAAAAAAAAGAAGAGAAGAAGAAAACTCAAAGTCAGTAAGTTCTCATAATCAAAACAGTATCAAGAAAGGTTTCTGAAAATCTTAAAGTGAAATCCAAGATGAAGAGAATAAACACTTAAAATTTACGCAAATTTCTGCATAACACCTTTTATGCAATTACTACCGCTGTCAGGCAGCAGACAAAAAGTACACAGAGAATCGCATTTTCCCCATATTTCATTCTTTGAAAGAACCATGTGAAGACTTTATTTTGTATGCCTCCCCTCACTTCATCCCGCAATGCTGCAGAGACAACATCATTTAAAAGAGATGCTATCAAGATGTTTTGTTTCTAACATTTAAATATCTGAGTGAACAGCTAACATCAAGAAAAGTACCATTGCACAAAAAGGACACTATACGATTTTAAAAAATCTGAGCAGAAGCGTTCAGAATGCTGAGGCAAATGCCACAGTTCATTTCGCTTCTCTGTGGCACAGAAACACAAAGCATATACATGCTCAGTGTAATGCCACACAGTTCCCGCTTTTGGAGCATGCTCTCAGCAAGAGACTGCTGGTGGCACAAAGAGCATGCGCCATTAAACTTGATCCATTTTCTTATCAAACGTCCAACATTCCAGCACTGAAACAGCACCATTCCAGTGGTGGTAACTAGAGAAACCAGTACACAGTAAGGAAAAGCGGGCAAAAGACACAGCGCGTCATGTACAAATCCTGAACAGAAGGTTCTGTACTTCCAGCTCTTCGGGCTCCCCTCCCACCACCCCCAAATTCTGTAAAATAAAAGTTTATGAAGTTGAGAACAAAAATTACATTTATGTTCTTCCGGCAGCTCCGCTGTGGGTTTTGAAGCCACACAGAGTCAGTTAATTTGTTAACTGATCACATGAGTGTGGTAATTATTCTAAACCCCTTAAAAATCAATCTGAGGTGTACAATGAAAAATGGCAACTTGGCACAAACTTTGCATTCTTTGTGTTTCTGCATGCTGTGGCAGAGTGACATTACGAGTGCACCGCTGGTCAAATGCTGCTTTTGTGAAATCTATGCAATTTATTTACAGTTCCAAAATATCCGTTTCTGTCATCTGGCTTCACCTGCAAGTTCTTATCTTCTGCCTAGCAGCAATACGGATTGCATTAAGGAGGTAATGCTTAGTTGTCATCTACAAGTACATCCTATAGCAATTAAATTAATTTGTTTTGTACCATCCTACACATCCATGTTAATATCTAAATAGGCCGTTCCCAAAAACTAATGCCTCTTTTCCGTGAGCAAATCCTCTGTTTAAAGCAGCGCGATCTGCTTATCAAACATTACTGTATTTTGGTTTGGAAGGGAGACTTTAGGGGAGGTATTTTTGTTCCAGTGTGCAGGCATATTCCGTTTTAAATACCATGCTGATTGCTCATCATACTGAATCGCACAGTACAATCAAACTAAAACGGAACCTTTTTTATACAATTATATCCAAGAATACAATTAACAAACTAATATTTTAGCTATGCTGCTAGACAAGGAATGAATTATGTTTAATCAATAGGCTGATTAACTCCATTAGGTAAAAATGATGAAAGAACAACTAATGGTCACAATTACACAGAGTTCAGACTGCCATCATAGAAGCTTCAGGCCAAAAATTTAGTATTTAAATCTTCAAATTTCAAACAAACTTCAAAATTTCCTGAATGGTAAAAACCTCCACTAGATCTAGTTACCTCTCTTCCCTAACCGACCTCAAATCAAACAGAAAACCAGAGAAAAGTTGCAAGCAGTTTACCTATGACCATGTTACCTTCACAGAAAAAAAAAAAAAAGAAATGAAAAAAGAAAAAGGAAAAAAAATAGGAGAGAGACAATATAGGAAGATCATTCAGGCCACAAATGACTGCATTACAGTATGATGCTTGACAAAGAGCCACAAAGGCAATAATTAAACCTATTAGTAGTTTCCAGCAGAGATTTGAACAATTCTGATACTATACTGGCACATAAAACTAGGCCATGGAAAGAGTTAAACCACAATCTGTTCTTTGTGTGGTAAGGCAATACTGCTCTGAGGAACCACAGCCCATGATAAGACTTCCCTATCTTCATACATTTTTTGATGCCATGCTTTCTTTCCTCTCAGTTAAAACTACTAAAGAAAGTTTATTTTTTCTTCTACAGAAGTCATCTTAATCGAAGTATTCAAATAATATTTTTTTTAAATTAACATAAGCATAAAGACTGGGTGGTGTTAAATCTTTACAATTCATTTTAGACTGAATAAAACAGGTTTAATACAGTTTTTGAAAATTCTAACAGCTGGAGTTAAAGGTGAGGCGAAGGGAGGGGGATGAAGAGCTTTGGGAGAAATGAATTTTTGCCCCAATACAATGATTTCCCCTACATCTAAACAGACTTCAGCATTTATAACCTAAAACGGCAATAAAATTACTGTGGAAATATTCTATGCTACTAGAATATTGCACATCTAGTTTTAATTTTTAAGACGAATATCACAAACTATTTTGGAATGGCTACGCCTGTAGGTAATGCACACGGTACTACCAATAATAACCTATAGCATTTTACAGCTATGAAAATTATATAGAGAAAAATTGCACTTTTTAAATTGTAGTCTGTAGTGGTTGGACGTTTCCTATGCAAAGAGTAAAAAAAAAAAAAAAAAAAAAAACCAAACAAAAACCACCAAAAAACCCACAAAACCTTTTAAAAACTGTATTCATTGAGTCCTAAAGATATAAATAGATGTGAAACACCGTGAAGGAGAAATACAGCAAAGAACATCCTGTTCTAAAGCAATATTATCAGATATCTTTGAAAGATTCATTGTGCATCTGGAGTCCTTTCAAATGAAACGTTCCTTGACAAGAAGAAGTGCCCATAAAAATGATCCTAAATGGAGATTTGCAATTAATCACAGACGTTCTCCACTAAACCTCCTAAAAAGCCATCTACAGAATTTGATTTTTATCCCCCTTAATATTCATACAGGCAATACTGAATTTTTTTTTTATGTGGCACTTACCCATGTGCGACAGTTGCTTTTGCAATAAAGTGATTTATGGAGGTAAGATTTTCAAATGTCGTATCAAATGGCCCAGGTGAACCATTGTGCACTGGCAATTTCAATTAAAATGGAAGTTACTATATAATATCTATGTAGCTTGTAAATAAAGGGAAAAATACCAGTCATCTAATGATGACAGATAGGCTAGGTTTTCTTTCTGGAAAAGGTAAAGGGGCAACACAGGGCCTTTCTCCTATCTTCTGCTTTTATAAACTTTGTATCAATTCATGCAAGTTTGAACTGAGGACCGTACAACAAATATACGAGGTAGAAGTCTAGAAATTTAATATAGAAAACCTCATGTGCTCAATTTCCCTGCATGGATTTTCTCTGTGCCTAATGAAACGACATATTCTAGGAGGAAAAGAAAATGACAACATATTCCGAGTTTCCTGGACCACCACTACATAAAAATAAACGACGGCAAAAATATCACAACAGACCGAGCACTTCAAGGCAGGCGGTAACTGCATCGTATCATGCCTCAGCAAGAGAGACAAATGCAGTTTACACTCATTCCAAAACATGAGGAAAGAGGTATATGGGAAGGAGAGCAAAGGGCCTCCCAAAAACTAAATTGCATTTGATAAGTCTTCACTCTTCCTTGGAGTTACTTTACACCCAGCAAACTTTTATTGAGTGATGGTTAACATTCAAATTGCCAAGGTTTGTCTTAAAGCTGTACTTTGGATTTTAGACTTGTTTCTGAAAGGCGCTTCAGTGCTGCCTCAGCACAAACTGAACTACTGCTTTCGCAAGGAGCTCGGTCCAAACAGGTGTTGTGTGTTTAGAACTTTTACCAAAATATTTTCTTCTGAGAATACACTACCACAGTCAACG
>NW_009597232.1:9012-10446 GCF_000690535.1 Cariama cristata
TCTAGATACAGAGAACACAATAGAGAGAACAATTTTGGCTGCACTACTTTAACTCAGTCGCAACTCTGAATAAGATTACTCAATCTTTTGCTTTAAATAAATAACACAAAGTACAAATTCTCATTGTCAATGCAATCTTAATTTTTAATTTATGGAAAGGAAAGATGATTTTTAAAATGCCTTTATCATCCCAAACAGATAGAGAAAGATTCCAAATTAAAATCAATTTGCTGCAGCTGTGATCTATGTATGTACCACTAAAAGGGAAATGTCTCTGCATGGCACATGATACAGCGTGATTGTAAATATTATGGAGAAGTTATCAACACACGAAAGCTAGGAATTGCATTCTTGTATTTATGGCTGTAGAAATACAATGTTGTGTTTTTGTACACACCTGAGCGGGGTATTTTAATACAGATTTGTAAAGAATGAGGAAAGCTATTACATCTGTGAGTCCAAAAAGCAAACATATGGGAAAAAAAAAGTCATTTGAGCAGGAAACAACAAAATTAACCACCCACTGTAATAGAGGTGGTACTGAAAATTTGTGTGTTTCCAATGTAAAAAATGCTTTCTTAAGTTGTACTCTCAGGTTTATAGTCTGGTGCAGAGGTCTTAGTGCCCGTCAATAATTTCATAGGATGGTGAGCCCACACAGAATTAATTTTTACTAATTGCAGATTCCACCATAAGTAATTATTTCTATGTGTGTACCTGTAAGTATGCGCGTATCTGTTACACAAAACACTTCCTACATGCATTTATTTCTCTTTTGAAGAAGAAATATCTCAATCGTACTCTTTTCCAGCTTTGCTCCACTGCAGCTCACGTTTTCTCGCTGAAAATATCCATATCTAAGTCAATCACACTTAGATGCCAAACAAAATATAAACAATAAAAAATGTGTCAGCCAAAAAGCTACAGGACTGTATCCAATCACTGAATAAGCCTTATCATTGTTTCCATCTTCATTCACGATTTATGAATACTTCAGTCCTTTTGAATTACAATGCTTTCTCATTATGGAATAACTTAAATCGTATTTATTTATTCACCGTGCAACTGTACGCGCACCCTTGGCCGCTCAGTAACAGCATTGCAGGAGACGTTACTTTCGCACATTTTCTGCTTCTTTAGCTGTTTGTTGCACCAATGTGGAAGCAAGCAGTTATCGCTTAATCAGTTTACATCACATCCTCCTAAGACTGACTTTCACAAAAGCTTCTGAAAACTCTCCCCGGGCTTTACAGACCGGCTTTACCCTCCGGAACGGGCTCCGGTGCCCCGGCGCTGGCTCCCCCGGACCGCCCGCCCGGCACGGACGCTCTCCCGGGGCACCCGGGGAACTTCCCAAGCCCGTTCCCTAAAGCCCTCGGGTCTCAAAAACTGCATTTTGCCTCGGCGGGGACCCCCGTTAGGGCTGCACACACA
>NW_009597233.1:0-1108 GCF_000690535.1 Cariama cristata
CCGGCCCAGCCTTAAACGGTGACAGTAGCTTAGGTCAGGTGTGAACAATCATGCTGCAAAAGTGAGCATGGATCACTGAATCCTCTCTTCTGCCTCCTGCTCTATGTGAGGTTTGTTAAGGCTTTGGGGGATTAGTCAGAGGGCTTTTGGGGCTGCGGTGAGCTTTCTGTTTTCTAGGGGAATGTGAGAACATGTTTTGGTCTTTTTATATGACCGAGAGACACTTTATGCAGTGGAGAGTCTTTGGAGAGCTGTCATCTTTCAGGTTGGCATCACAAAAAGCAGAGGTGCAGTAGGAGTTACCAGTATGGTTTTCAAAAGACAACTGAATCTTATTAACTGTGTTTTATTTATGTGTAATGGAGGAAGTCTGGAAGAAGTGCTGAACTTGATTGTAGAGAAGGTTGTAGTTAACGTTTTCTTCCAGAAAAAAGGATTAGTTGATGTGATATGTAGTTAACAAAGCCTTCGTGTGTACAGCCACGAACACCATATACTTCTAGAGAGCATAGTGTCCAGGCAGTGCCACTGTATTGAGAGTATGCTGACCTGTCAAATTACAGTATCCTACCACTGACCAGGAAGATATGTGTATTTTTCTGGTGTGAGGAAGAGATTAAACTGTCGCATAGACCAGCTTGGGATCAGGGTTATATACAACAGCGTTCTGCACTGGTATGTTGTTGTTTATATAATGCTGAGGTCACAGTGGCTGTCTTGCTGGACATGGCTTTGCTCTAAGGAGCAATCAAAATTCACAAATGCTTCTGAGCACAGAATTAATTTACCTCGATTGCTTCCCTTAGACTATTCATCTCCTGCTGTAGCTTCTTCCAGTGAAAGATGCTAATCCTTGCTACAATCTCGGCTTATATGAAGAAAAAGCTTTTCTTTTTTCTAATACTGCAGCAAATGTGATTGACCAGCCAAAGCTCTAGGTAGTGGCAAGCAGCTGCAACTTTACTGACTGTTCCTAACTCCTGTCTCCTCTGCTGCTCCTAGTACACCGCACTTTCCTCGTGTGTCCCATGCTACCTGTTTCAGGAGTTGCTGTTTCCATTCCCTCTGTTCCTCTGGGATGGAAATACCATTCTTTTGCATGGAGGGG
>NW_009597233.1:1143-2552 GCF_000690535.1 Cariama cristata
AAGTAAGCGGTGGCTGGTGCCTTTAGCATGTGGAAAACTATAATGACTGCTGGTGCAGTGTGCAGGACCAGTTTCTGTGTCAGCTTCATCATACTGTTGTAGTGACACACAAACAGATTGAAGTGTTCGTTTCAGGTATTACCTGCTTTCTTTATCTTAAGGCAATCTTACCAGGCCAATCTTTAGGAAACAAATGATCAGCGCTGCGATGACAGGGTGTTTTCCTCTTTGGCTTGCCCAGAGCTTCATGTGGTCAGCAATAAAGAGACTCTTCTGGGGACAGGAACCAATTCTCAGTTTTGCAATACACTTTTGTTACATATGTTTCATAAGCACAAACATTAACCTTGTTTGATGGCAGTCCACAGCCATATAGGGAGAATGGTCATATTTTCAAATCATAGCAAAAAAAACCTGTCTCGGTTCTGAGAAATATTTCTAGGTTGTCACACCTGTGCTGAAGGAATCATGATGTCAGTGGGACTGTAAGCAAGTGCCCTTGTCATTCTCTGCAGTCCTTTGGTATCTCCTTGTGTAAGTAATTCTTGTGTGGAAAATAGATGCTGGAATAACTATTTTGTGTGTCTCCTTTTCATGATGTCATGGTTGTAGTTACTCAAAATTCTTAGGAATGCAGTATGCCTGAGCAATTTCAAGACACTGGACTCTTAAGGCCATAAAAAACATTGTCAATTAGAAAACTAAGGTTGTCCTAAATTTTCCTGAGGACCGCCTCGCCAGGGAATGGCGGGAATAAAGATGCCTCAAAGCTACGTTTTTCAGACCTCTCACCATCCCTGGGAAGTTGCACTATTGGACCACCATTCTCAACCTACAGCATCAAATTGGAAACTGTAGGCAGGCAGTTTATCCAGCCTGGGTGTAGTGTACCTGGTATCTGTGAACAGTGAAATTACCTTCTCTCTTTGCCTCCTCCCCTACTTGTAAAATTGTGACAACAGTTACATTTGCTACAGCTGGACAGGTAAGCAAAGAAAACACTTGACACATCAGATTTTTTCAGTTTTTTGTTTTAAGTTACATGTCTGTGTTTAGGAGACTTAGTAATTAAGATATAACCTTTTACCCATGCTGACCTGTACTTCAAAATGCTCTCCCAGATGCACAGACTGTGGAGTGTACTTCTGCATATGGCTCTCATGTTGTGCTTGTTACTTTATAGTTGTCCAAGAAACCTTTAGCACGCTAGCATGCAATTTCTCAGGGCACTTAAATCCTCATAAAGAGTATCTTGCTGTTCTCAGCAACATTCATGAGAAATTTCATTGACAAATACCAGTGGGAAATTCCAACTTCACTTTTCTTTCTGGTTCTTAAATAGTTCCCTGTCACCGTTTAAGGCTGGGCCGGTGCTTTAAACGGGTGACAGATGCTCTCTGTTAACCCCG
>NW_009597234.1:0-5711 GCF_000690535.1 Cariama cristata
TATTATATATTATTATATACTACTAAAATATAGTTACTTATAGTTCACATTGCAAAAGAGATAGCAGCAAAACCATCTCTCTGAGTGCTTTCAAAGGATAAGCACATATGATCAAAGCAATCATATACCTCTGAAACACAGATTATTTTTGCACTACTGTTCACATTACTCTGCAAAGTAGAAGCAAAACTTCCTGTTATTTCCTCAAAAGTTCTAAATTTTATCTCATTCATAGTGGGTTTGCAAAGCTAAACTAATCAATATTTATAAAGCATGTTCTTATTCTTGATTCTGTTAGAATAAAACTACGTTACGTCTTTAGAATTTTATACTGTTTTTTTAATTACAGCTTGGCTTATGCAATGAAAACCTGAAGGGTGTCTTGAAGGCCTTGGATTCAATAAAGACTAAGGTAAATATCGTCACAGCCTGATCATGGTAATATATAGAATAGTCAAATTAAAATCTGTGCAATCTCTCATCTGCCTTTTTTGAAGACTTCAGAATAATGCAGGGGTTCAGTTGAAGGAGGCTGTTGAGATGTGGGAGCTGAACACGTGATCCCGGACATGAGTTTATGGGATCCCGTAAATTATTTTGTATTGTTGGGGCTCCACCCTGTAGACAGCTATGGGCTCTTTGTGTCAGAGTAAGGGCACACCGTTCCTGATCTCTACCTAATCCTACGTTTCCATCCATCAGTCTGTCTATTTAAAATTACCCCTGGTGTCCAGCACCAGCACAGCCTCCCAATAACTGAACAGACGTTTTGCTCAGCAAAAGGAAGGAAAAAAAGGGAGAAGAAATAATACCAGAATTGCACTTTTCTTAAGGTGTCTTGTAAAGCAGTGACTGTTCCCACTAAGCCTCTCATAAAGGCACAAGATAAGTGGAGGTAGAATCTGAATATCTGAATTTTGGTGAAGCATGTTAAAAATGCAATACAGCATCTCCCACAGGATTTTAAAAAGAAATGTAGACTTTGTCCCTGAACATGCGAACATTATCAACTTGTTCAAACAATCCTCTCTTTAGCCTCAACAGATGGCTGAAAATTAATTATACACTGAAGTGTTTTGCTTGCTCAGGAGCACAGAGTTCAGTATTTTAAAAAACCAAACCAAAACAAAACCACAACCCTTTAGTCAGTGATGACTGAGCTCTGTGGCATCTGATATCATTTGGGGAGAGGTTGCTTTTTGGTTTTTTTGAGTAACACAGCTCATTGTCGGTGGTGCCAGCCTAGATGTATCTCAGTGTCAGACATCACCAGGGCAAGGAACTCACCTCCGATGCTATAAGAAAACACTAGTGTTTTGAAATTACCTTCTCTGATTTAGGAACACAATCCCTTGCAGCCTGAGATGTAAATCCTGTCTTACTCATGGGTTTCACTAACCCAGCATGTCATCCACAGGGTAAGCAAGCTCCCTTTTCTGATTTTGATCCTTCAAGCCTACTGCCTAAATCCATGGATTACTGGACCTACAATGGCTCTCTGACTCATCCTCCCCTCCATGAAAGTGTCATCTGGATTATCCTTAAAGAGCCAATTACTATCAGCTCAGAGCAGGTACGGTACTGCAGGGAACAAGACCCTTCTTGTCTTTTAGCTTCAGGGACATTACCACTTTACATGCTATTGATGCACTTTAGGTCTATTTGTCTCATTTTTACTGTAAAATGAGTACTACCTTCATACCACGTTATTGCTCTTAATAAACACTTATGATTCTGCCTTAACCGGGTTAGGCTACTCACATCTTGCAAAGTCTTGTGGGAATTGAGGTAAGATGACTTCAGATTAGTGCAGTTGCTTCGATTGCTCCAGGAAAGGCAATTTGCTTATTTAAACCTCCTTGTGGTGCTGTGTCTCCCAAAGCAGAAGCCAGGTGGAAAGCTGAATTCTTCCCATCTCATTCCTACAAGACTCCCCAAAAGAAATTCATATTCTCATCAAATCTCAGCCAAAAACCTGCCTGAGCAGGGAGCTTTGAAACGTGCCACAAGATGAACTAGCCAGAGTGTATGTCTTCATTTAGTGCTATTGCAGAGTGGTTAGGAGCTGTACCAATTGCTTTGTTATTGCACTATTTCCTAACAATGTCTGTAGGATAAGCTAAATATCCCTCATTGGCCTTATCAAAGTAAGTATTCTTTCTGTTCTAAACTCTTATGAAACTGTCTTATGCAGTTAAATTATTGCCACCTGTCCTTCCAAAGGTGTTTGAATCAATATCTTTCCAGATAAGGCTAGTTAAGTACTTCGAATCTTTGAAAACAAAAAGCACGCATGTAGAAATAAATTTGGTATTATGAAGATCCTTAATATTTGTTCAAGGTGTTATTAACCGGGCTGTTCAATGGATAGGGAACAGAAATTAAGTTCAAATAGTTTGATGTAAAAAACAATGTTTAAAGCAAAGCTGAATTAGTTCTAAGGCATTGTTTTTTGACTTTCACAATTGGTGATATTTTTAATTTATCAAACACCAGGTTTTTTACATAGGTAATAACACAACAGTACCAGTGTCTGAAAGTTTCTGTGACAGTTGGATACAGGGGTGAATAGGATATTCAAAGACAGTTGTTTGTTCCAGTTCTTCTGTGGCAGCATAAATCCTGACTCACCACTGGATTAATTCAATATTATGAAGTTTTATTTTTTTTAAAAAATAGAAAGTTACTTGGGAAGTATAATAATTTCTCACTGACATGTAATATAAAAGTGAAAAGCTAAATATATCCCTTCCTTCCTTGCCCCATTTAGCTGGCTCAATTCCGCACGATCCTGTCTTCTGCTGAAGGGGAAGCACCTTGTCCCATACTGAGCAATCACCGGCAACCCCAACCGCTGAAAGGCAGAGTGGTGAGAGGCTAATTCCAGACAACCACAGCAAATCTGGAGCACAGTCTGCTCATCAAGAGCCACACATCCAAGCAAAGACTATGGAAAAATCTACCAAAAAAATGAGAAAGTGCTTGCGTTCGTAGCTGCAATATTCCTGTCCCACCAGAAGCTGTTGTAATTCACGGTGGCATTCGGCTAGTGCTTTTACTGGAATTAATCTGTATTCTTTTCATGGTAGGCAACTAATCTGCTTTAATGTATGACTTTTAACAGTGAAATGTACTTTAAAATGTTTAATAAATCTTCACATTCTGATGTACTAAGTAAACTGTGGTGGTAAGAAGCAAGGTCGTTGTTCAGAGTGAAATTAATCAGTACTCAGCTTCCCACAAGGAGAATTTATGCAACTATATGAGAAGTCTGTTGGTTTTTGCAAAGAAATTGCTACTATTAATGGCAATTAATAATGGATTATTGTTGAGATGGCTAATAAAAATAGTTTCTTTTTCTAGTTTAGCTGATATATGCCTGATTAAAATTAAATTAATAAAGAAAGCACTTTGAAATTAAACAGTA
This sequence comes from Cariama cristata, assembly GCF_000690535.1. Lineage (NCBI taxonomy): Eukaryota > Metazoa > Chordata > Aves > Cariamiformes > Cariamidae > Cariama > Cariama cristata. The sequence goes on from NW_009597234.1 coordinate 3,428, forward strand.
TTGTAACAGTGCTATGCTATCAGTGTTTTAAAAGAAAATATGTGATAATTGCTGTTTTATTTCACCTGCAGGTCTAATAAAGACCTATTAGACATATGTCTATGGAAAAATAAAGTACCTTGGTCTGGCTGTAAATTTAAGTCACACAGTTACGGCACCAGTTTCACTGTTTCTCAAGCACAGCAGTACTCAGCTTTGCAAATGTCTCCAGCAGTGACAACTGAATTATTTAACAGCCAGCAGGGGCAAAGGTCTGAAGAAGATAAAGTTAGACTCTACAAGGAACAGCATAAAGTGTTAGAACAGAAATTAGGTTTCCAGTTGACCCCATTATGTAACTTAAATGTTATTTGACTGAAATGATGAAGTACCTTCATTAAATTACATAAGTGACTATTATCTGTCGAGGTTTTGCAGCACATGTTGCTACAGATATATTTTCTTTAACATTTGCTTGCCTTTGACTATACAGTAAAAGCAGTTCTGTAAACATTTACAGTTCCTCACACTTCCTCTATCAAGTACAGAAAATTTTCAAATCCGTGTTCCCAACATATTCAAAAGCTGAATCACTCTAAATGCAAAATACCACCTCTGCTACAGTCGGCTGCATTCAGTGGGACATACTCCTAGATCCTCCTTTTTAGCAAACCAGTGTGTGCATCCAGCAACTGGATCAATAAGGCCTTAGTCTGTGACTCACCACCATAATGTGGTGGCAACAATCATCATACCAGAACATGTGAAATGAATAACTAATCACTGCCCCAATCAAACTATCTTACACCTGGTTGGCTTGTGTACCCTTGCTGCCTTGTGCCATTAGCCTGTTAAGCACAATGACAGAAGTCACGACTCTAACTTAATTCGATGCAATTCATTTGTAAGAAACACAATAAAATCATACTAAGATCTTTCTTTATTCTGTTCCAAAACAGGTGCCACATTTATGGTTAACTTTCCATATGAAATAGATTTTGAGATATCACAAGCAATTTACACCTGAAAAAAAAGGAGAAGTGATATAGTCTTACTCTCCTAGCTTGGAACTAAAGGAAAAATTGTTCATTGAAAGTGCAGAAGAGTGAGCACAAACTGCAGATAAGCACATGGCAGCTAAAATGTAATACTTCAGCTTAGTCTTAGTCCACCACTTATACGAACAAGAATCTCCCTTTTGTCAGAAAAGCTTCTTGTCTTAATAAAACCATCTATAAAAGCATTATGGCTTCCTTTCATGCCTTATTCAAGTTTTTCTGTGTTAGCACAGAACTCAAATAAAATGTATTTATTTTTTAACTGCTTAAGCCGTTAAGCCTTTTGCAATGCTCTGAGGTAACCAAGAGATCACACCATAAAAACTTTAAAATCAACAAACTAAATTGCGCCACAAAGTTCACCATAGTGTAGCTAGAGCCAGGTCAGCTTAAATAGTACATGTGTAGGAAAAATACACCTATGGGATTGTGTTCATGCCAGTACAGTATACTGTGACTAATTTTATTAAGGGCTATCCATTGCAGCACTAGGTCAGCCAAAGGCGTAAGGTTCCTCTTAGAAGGGTGCTAAAGGAACCCAGGTGACAACGAGGCACCTGCTCCCCTGAGGGACCACGTGCCCTTCGTCCCCAAGGCATCCTGGCGGCTTCCAGCAGACGAGCAAAGGGTGGTGCTGCCACGGGGCACGGGGACCGCGGGGCCCGAGCGGATGCAGGACCAAGCTGTGCCATTTTGGGAGCAGTGACAGCAGCAGCACTTTCTGTTCCTGCAGCCTGAAACGAGTGCTTCCCTCACCACCAAACTATTGCCACCTGATGATCCCCTTTTAGATATCCATTACGTTCACTTCCCATTTTGTCTGTGGAGAGCTACTGCTCACATTCGGACAAATCTGTGAGATCAAGAGGCTGGAGTATCTTATCCCTGATATTCATTGTATCGGGCAATGTGTAGCCTCTGCTCAGTTTTCTCATAAATATACACACACATACTCCAAGGTAGAAATTTAAGAGTGAGCCAGGGAAAGCCCAAGCTTCCCTCTCTCTTCCCACCCAGGGGATGGAATTGGCTTCATTCCTCACATACCTTTTGAACACCGTCTACCCCTCCTCAGGACACCCATGAGCTTAAATCCATCCCGCCCAAGCAAGAGAAACCCGAGGACGGCCAAGGAGTGACCAAGCATGTCGCACGCCCGGTGGCTCTTGGCGCGTGTCACTTGGCGGGGCGATGGCTGCTGGAGCGACGCCTCAGTAACCGGATACGGCGGGGCAGGCAGGCAGCGT
>NW_009597235.1:0-35913 GCF_000690535.1 Cariama cristata
CCCGGGAGCGCGCAAGGCCGCAGGGGTCCCAGGAGGTGCCCGGAACCGCGATGAAATGCCGTGCTTTAACAACCGATACTCTTTTCTGCCTTCTCAGTGGAGTTTTGAATGTCTTGACAAATCTTTCAGGTTCCCAACAAATTTTTGTAGCTCCAGATGCAACTTTCAACAGAGATCTGTCACAGAATGCTTGACGTTGGTTTTAGCTCTGACATCTGGTGGGAAATAGCAGTCATTAAGACAACTGAATACTTCCCTCAGTAATAGTGCCGTGCTGGTTATAACACCTCTTCAGAAAGTATGAAAAGGTCATAATTTGAAAAACTTACGGATTTAAGGAATTAGTTCATCTTTAGACAGCTACCTTTGTTATAATTCAGGAATCAAATTGATACCTTGCCTCCTGGCATCTAGGATTATTTGTGATTCTGTCATCAATATTGCTGGCTTGCAATTAAAATACATACTTTAGATGTTCTGAGCATGTTTTTTTAAGGTTGTTGGGAGTGCATTTTTCTTGTAAGGTGTATGAAAAAAATGGAGATTCTGAGAAAAATAGGGAAAGTGATGTCAGCTATGACAACAGATGACAGGCTTGAGCTACCTAGTCTCAAAAAAGTTGTTGCGTAGCCTTCAGTACGTGAGAGTTACCATTAACTCTTACTAACTTGCCTGTGAGTGTGTGCAGAAAACCACGTGGGAGTGGGCCCTCCCAGTGTTCAGGAAACGTATGCCTGGAGTTTTATGCTGCTGTTCTTTGTACAGGATCATCTGGATTTAGAGTCAGATCCTACTGGGGTATTCCTACTGAAGTCAAAGAGAAGGCCACCTATTGCTGTTCAGATTGGGACTGATTTTTGCATTAGACAAGACAGCTGAGTGAATTTGTGCAAAAAATCATCCTGACTAATGATCAGAATCAACAGAGTCACATCTCAGAAAAGGAGCAAAGAGAAATGCTCTGTATTTTTTGCTGCAAAGTAAAAAAACCCAACTGATTTAATTAACAAAACACATCTTTTGTTTTTTGCCAAAACAAACATTTGGAAGTTTAATTTTCTGCCCTCTTTTTTTTTTTTTTTTTTGTGAAAGCAAAGATAATAAAAGCCTTGATTTGCTTGGGAGTCTCTGTGGTCCCTGAGGAGCGCTGTGAGAGTAAGAAACATCTCTCTGCCCGAGAAGACACTTCTGAGTTACCAGCTATTATGCTGTAGTGGGTGGCCAGTTGGTGGCCCAAGTAGAGAACAAGGCAGTTCTAACTGGCCACTGGAAACACTGCCATGTGCTGGGTGGAACCAGCCTAGGGCTGTCGCTGAGCTCAAGCTAATGAGCAGCTTTATGGGAACAAGATGCTCAGAAATTTGGCTGGCTCTCTGAGGAGCTGCCTCCTACTGTGCCAGGGCTACCACCCATCCACAGGAAACCAACCTGTTTGTGGAGGGGAGCGGAGCAGCTGTGTTTGTGCGGCACGGTGTCTGAGAAATGAACTCTTGAGACCCATCTGCCTCTCCACCCTTGTGGCCTCTCCCAATTACTGTGTCCTTTACTTCACCCTTCTTAAGGGCCCCTTCCCTATGTCTCATACCTGCTTTTAAATCTTGCAGTATTCCCTGAAGGATGCCCCATAGCACCTGTCGCTATCCAGGATATCCTCCTCCTTCTGTTGAAGAACTGGCAGTTGGTAATACGGATCCCTTCTCCAAATAATCAGAGGCAAAAATCAGTTTCAAGCCTCAGCTGTTACCACTCTTGGGTTATCTGTGATGCAGTAGTTAGTGCTACTTGCTTTGCATAAATATTAGTTGGAGCAGGACAGGAATCCAGGTGTCATCTCTCCCAGGTAAGAGTTCTGATCATCAGGCCAGATAAGAGAACTTCACTCAAGAAATAGTTATTTGATGCAAAATGGATCAGTTCCAGTGGGGAAAGCAATTGAGGGAGATTGTTCCAGCAGGGCTAGAACACTTGCTTAAGAGGCGTGACACTGGTTCATCTTCTCTGCTCATATCTGTGTACTGCCCAACTAAAATATTCCATTAAAATTCAGTTTAATGGAACAAATAATTTTTCCTTTCAATTACAGGGGAATTTGATAGCGATCTGAAGGGAATGTTAAAGCAATATTAAGTAGTTTTCATGGCATAGAGAAAAATAGCACATGAACTTGGTGATGTGAAGAGACTTGTTACATGTCAGGTGGGGTGCCTTCCGGGGCAGGAGCCACCCCTTGCTCTGTAGTATCTCCTGAAGCACAAAAAGCAGATGGTGAAAATGGTATGGGTTACTTAACTGGGCTGTCCAGGTGAGGTTAGCACGCACTCTCATGTGTTGAAATAGAGGGGACAGAAGAGCATTCTGGCTGACTTTGAAAAGATGCCAATAATTAGTGCAAAAATTCAGTTGTCAGAGGTGATCTAACAGAGCTATATACTCTTTGAAGGCTATAGAAATCCTGTCTTTAAAAATAAAGCTGACACAAAGCTAGTGTATGCTCCAAGAGGAGGAAGCATATGCTTGCATCTTGACTAAAAATGTCTCTGCAGTCACACATGCACAGGTACTACAACTGGCCCTGCCAGTCTGGTACTTGTGCACAGTTAGCTGTAAATTCAGTTTAACTGGTGAACCAAATGGCTTATTCAGTCGGAATCTAAGACTTAAGTGTGGTTTGCAAAAGTTGCATTAGGAGTTGAAATCAGGAAAATACTAAATACAAAGGTTAGGCATGTATGTATATAGATTTAGCTGTATAGGTATCAGAAAGAGTTGATGGTCCCTTTCTGCCCTGAAATATAAAAATGAAAAGATTTCTTGATGATAGGAGTGTGGGTGCACTCACATATCTTCTTTGCTTGTTTTAAGTCAGAAGACTTCTCCATGACAGAGAATGTTAATTTTGAGTAACATTCAAGCCAAACTTACTAGGCTTTTCCATGAATTTTACTGAACCACACTCTGCAGCTGTGTCTTGTTCTGGCTCCCTCATTATGGAAGAAAATTTGCGATTCATCTGGACGGTAAATTTTTACCTTTTTTATGATACCCTAGCAGAAGGTAAAACAACAACTCAAGACTACTGAGAAAAACAAACAAGAACAGTAAACAGGTGATGAACCCCTGAGTTCAGAATGACCAGTGACACAGAGCAGCTCATTTACAAACATCTCACCACATCCATTCATCAGCTAGACGCAGGAGTACAGTCATCCATCTCCTGTGCTGTTAGTGATGCAAGCCATAACCCCTGGGCTGGATGCTGCCAATACTGGGCGGTTAGCATTGCCCACCGCTAACTACAACTGCTTCCTTTCCCAGAGGGTCCTCTTGAGGATGGGCAAGGAGGATGATGAACACTAGCTGTGTGATATGGCCTGTATGTGTGTGACACAGCATAGGGCTGCACCGCTGCAATGCAATCTGATCTTGGAGTAGGATTGTTTTATGCCAGTTTAGATACTTTTCTTTAACACAAGAAGAAATCAACACTCGTTTGACTGGTCACAGAGTACTTTTCATTGGAGCCATAGGTAGGAGTTTCAGGAATTTAGAACAACCCTGTTGCCCCTCCCCTCTTCTTCTCTCCCAGACATGTAGGAGGTCATCCCGTGAGGTGGGAAGAGAAGGGGAGCAGCTGTTAACCTTGCCAGGGCCGTGTCCCTGCAGCAGCTGTGGTGGTGGAGTCCTCTTTGTGCCACTACCAGCAGGGTCAGGAGCAGGAGAACGTGAGTCAGGTGAGAGGGTGTCCTGCTCGTCAGGCCTGTTTGTCTGCTGGAAAGGAGAGTGGACAATGATCGGTGCGGGAGCTACAGCAGGGGAACGTATTTTGTGGGCAAGTCAGCTGTGGCTGCTGTCTTCTTATGGGCAGCAACAGTCCCCTGTCTTTTCTGTGTAGTGATTCTCACATTGCCATTGCCCTGTGTTCCTGTCCCACGTGCTCATTACATACTGTTACAGGCTTAGCTTGTCTTACCTTGCTTGTAGTTGAAGGGCTTCCCTTAATGTCACTCAGTCACAGCCTTTGCAGCACACTACCTTTATCTATAGATTTTTTTTTTTCCACTCAGTAGTAGTGAGACCTTGAAACAGTCATCAATTTGGACATCATGTTCAAACGCAAGTGCTGTAAGATGATCGAGGAAAGGTGGGACAGTCTGAGCACCCTCACTCCAGAGAAGAGAGACCAGGAAGGAGTTTGTCTGTGTGTACACCCAGAGGAATGATCTGAAGAGGACAAGGATCAAGTACTCCTGTTGGTCAAGAGTCAGGCTGTTAATAGGTTTAAGCTGCAGAAGGAAAACTCCAGTCTGAAAATTAAGAAAATTATATAACTGGAGGAAAAGTTAGACAGTGGAACCTGTTGCCAAGACAGAGGTTGTGAAACTGGAGATATTTGAGGCTAGGCTAGACACCCATCCATCAGGGATGGCTTTGGAATAATTGAGTAAAGCCAGTGAACAATGCAAACAGCTTGACTAGATGACCCACTAACAGTCCCTTCCAATCCAAATACATTCGAGAGGTTTCTGAAATGTAGTTGGCAGCTTGTCTATTTCCAGCACAGTTGTGATGCGTTATTGCCAGATGTACCATCAGTACCTTATGCTAAAGCCAGTGATGTATAACATTGTACCTGAAGCCAGCACCTTTAATAGCATTTTTTTTTTCCCCTACTAGGTTCACCTTGCCCTTTACTCCATGTGAAGACTTGTTGGAAACACCTTCTAGAAACATAACAGTTTTCAGTCTCCTAATAAATTCTGTTGTGTCCAAGAAGAGCCTGTCCAAATGAGCAAGACATCCCAACAGAACACCACTACAGATCCGAACGGAGTAAGCGTGATTCACACCCAAGCACACACCAGTGGTTTGCAGCAGGTTCCCCAGCTGGTGCCTGTTAGTCCTGGTGGCGGAGGCAAAGCTGTGCCTCCAAGCAAACAGGGAAAGAAGAATTCCTTTGTGGATAGAAACAGTGATGAGTATCGTCAGCGCAGACAGCGAAACAACATGGCAGTGAGAAAGAGCCGGTTAAAAAGCAAGCAGAAAGCACAAGACACACTGCAAAGGGTCAACCAGCTCAAAGAAGAAAATGAACGTTTAGAGGCAAAAATTAAGCTCCTGACCAAGGAGCTGAGCGTACTGAAAGACTTGTTCCTTGAGCACGCGCACAATCTTGCAGACAATGTGCAACCTGTTGGCACTGAAACCACCACCACAAATCCAGAAAACAACGGACAGTAGACACTGTTGCAACCTTATGAAATGAACTGTCAAGGCGCAGCTTGTCTGCAGTGCCCATACAGTAACCAAGCAAAAACTCTGTTCTTCTAACCATCGTTTTGTGGAGATTTTCTTCTTTTTAGGTTTAACACTGAAGATTTGATTCAATTAAACCAGAAACTGCTTAGGGTATTTGTTTTACATCTTTTGGAGGAGAAAAATATTTATCTAATAAATGCAGATCTAAATTCATAGTCAACAAGGAGCTTAGTATTAGAGAGATAGCATTTTCACAGAAACATTCACTTACCTTCTTACAGTTTGCATATGGGAGGAATCCAGCAGAATGGTTCACTGTAGTATCAGAAACTCATAACTAGGTAAAATGCCTTTTAAATACCTTTTAGTGTATTTAAGCCCTTTGTTTTCTCCATTACATACTATAAAACTGCAAAGGCCATGGAGGGAGTTTGCTTTCCTGTTTGGTGGACTACTTTAAATCTGTAGAGCAAGTCCTATAAAGCACCACTTAGGTCTTCCCTGTCCAGTTACAGTTAATGGGAAGGGTGTAGTAATAGTGAGCTGGGATGCTTACTGATGTTTTCTAGAAAAATAGCAATATACTATGATGATACATACAAGCAGTTGACTTACAAATGGCAAATGAGTCTGAAGCATCATGTGTAAGAGAGAAAGCAGCACACTGACAAAGCCTTTTAAGGCTGTGTTCACATTGCTCATATAGTGACTGGGGCCTTATAAGAACAAGATTTTGGTTTTCAGAAAGATGTCAAAATGCTACCAAAAAACTATGCTCTGCAAAACTGCATTCTTGCTGGGGTGCAGGTATCGGGGAGAACAAAATGTGCAGCTTGGCTAAGCAATGAAAGGGGTAAGACAGCATCTGTTCAGCCAGAATGTATGGATCACTGCTCGTTGACATTCATCTTCATTTATCATGGCTGTTCAGATTTACAACCAAGATCTTACAGAAATTCACAGTGATTTAAAAAATAAGTGGCCCTAGTTTGAATAACTGATTCAGTGGAATTTCTATAGCCATCATACAGTTGTGTGAACAAGTATCTTTGGTCTTGTTTTATTTTCATAAAAGATTTTCTATAGCAACTTTTTAAATGCTAGTGCTAAGTCTTTGCCATGATTCATAATGCAGTGGTATGTACTATATTGAGGATTTAAACAACAAAAGTAAAGCCGGAACTTCGATGTAACCTTAATTTATTTTCATTTTTAAATATTTCATTGATGGTATGGTTGTGTTACATTTAACCTGTGTGTCTGGGTAGTGGATTATTACACTGTCTTAATTTCCCTCCTACACTACCTTTTTCCATAGATTCTTTTGTAGGATGCTTGTTTGCCTTGTATCTGTACTTAGGAAGAGAACTTGGATATTATCTCTATGAAGATGCTGTTAGAAAATGAAACCTTGAAAAGTTCTTTTTGAATTTAAACTTTTAATACATGCAGAAAACTTTTATGGATTGTTTTGGATTATGGTAGTCTTTTTACAAAGATGTTTTTTGGTTCTAGCTGCAGTTTAAGTAGATAGGGTTGAAATATCAGAAGCTAATAAAAACCTTTTGCTTCTAGAGCTGGCCTCATTTTTCCTGACCCTTTTTTCTATTTCCCTCAAATGCAGAGGCACCCACCTCAACCAGCTATCTTTGAGAAATCAGTGCAACAGTCTCCATTCGTGTCTTCCACTCAGGTTTCCACTCAGTGCAAAGAATCAGAAACTCATTACAGTTTTAGCTGAATTCTTGATTTAACAAAAAAATAAATAGAATTTAAGACTGAAAATGTACTGCAATTAAAGGGGGGTGTGTGTGTGTGAAAACAGAACACCAAAAACTATGAGGAAAAAGATGACCTGAGAGCATCTCTGGTGCAAAAGGCATGAGCTAGTCTCCTCCGTGGTTGTCTGCTGTGATTTGGGACTATACGGCCCTGTTGTCCTGCAGTTGGTTTGACAGGCTGATGTGATTTTGGTGAAAATTATTTTTTTAAATCTCTTTGAATGGGAATAATACTCTTTTTTATGCTCTGGAGAGTGACTTCTCCACCTGTTACTCCTGACAGCTCTGATTCCACTTCTTGTTTAAAACAAAACCACTGAGCTACGAAAAGTCATTTGCTTGCACAATGACATTTCTGGCTTAGCAGTCTCTGCAGTAGCTTTGTTTGTCTAGGGACGCATGTAGGCTGTGTGCAGCACATCACTTTAATATGTGAAGCCACGTACCCAGGATTGCAACAAATTATTATTTTAAATCTACCCTCAGTGAGAGTTTGGTTGCAAGAAAGGTGTTAATCTATTATTCTAAGCCCTCTCCTGCCAAAATAGCTGTCTCAGACCTCCGAGGAGCAAAGGCAGAGGTGAGGCTTTCCCTCTCTTTGCCCCAAGGTGCAGCAGCTCAGGCTGTGTGACAGCAAAATGCCTCAAATCTTACCCCTCCACTGCAAGGAGAACACCCATACCTAGGTGACTTGGACGATTCTCTCTTCTTCCTAAAGAAAGGCTGGAATAATACACATTTACACAAGAAAATTTCAGTGCAGGCCTCTAAAAGTTCAAGTTTTCCTTTTGATGCATTTTTTCTTAACAACAACAACTATAGTGTATGACTAGATACAGTGCCTGTCACTACAAGAAGGAGCATTACAACACTATACATTTCACCAGGAAACCTTAGTCCCCTTTTCTCACTTATGCACCAGGATAACAGATCTACTCTAGCCTCCATGAGCACTAGGAGGCTCTACCACTTTAACTATACCCTGTAGCTGCAGCAGCGTAATTGGCATAGCAGATAGTACACTGCATCCAACCCCAGGGAGCTGAAGCAATTTAAATACATCAGTTCAGAAGTGCTCGGACCTTTCTAAACACACAAACTGGCTCCACATTAGACTCCGTTATTTTGGTGCCACTCTATTCGTTTGCACCAAGGGGGAAAAGGCATTTGAGAAAACATGATAGCTAATAGCCTAAAATATCCTAATGTAGTCAAAAAAGTTTCCCTGTATTTTCCCCCCACTAATACATTATAAGTGTATTCGATATCACTTTGCCTTTTTTTAAAGGCTTACTTCCCTGCCCTCTCCCCATGCTAATTTAGAAAAAAGTTCTAATTCACTTTTTGCTTAAGTGGATAAAAATTATCATAATTACAGAACAGACTTCTGGAAGGAAGGATGAAATTTATATTCACCAAGTTCATGGGCCTGCTTATGAAGGAAAAGAGGAGATGGTGCACCATCCCAGACCGAAATGCATCCGTGTCTCAGGCAACCAGAACAACAGAGAAGCCGGTTACGTGAGCGAGTGCTTTCCCCCAGAACTGGCGGTAGGGTTTGTTTGCTGGTACATGTTGAAGCAGAACCAGTTCTGCCTCCTGCAGCACGCCAGATTGCTCGACCTGTTCTGCAGCAGCAGAGCCCAATATTTGCCAAGATTAATCACAGGCAGGCAGCAAAAGGTGTATTAACTCAACTGGGGTTACGGCTTAGTTGAAACAATTCCAAAACTCTTTTTTTGAAAATCTGTGAAGTGTTACTTTAAAATAGTAACTGCTATTGAACCCAAGCAACAGCAGGTTTTGGAGTGCCCAAAGCAGTGAGCGATCCCATGGGTGTGTTCAGAGCACGCCACAGGAAAGCACTTGGACTTGGAGGGAACAAGGCTGAGGCCGTGAGCACCGTCTCGCACTGAAAAACCTCCCGAGTTTTAGGGGGAGATGAGTCTGGAGCAGTGCCAGTGTAGTTTCTGCATTCTCGCATCTGCAGAGCTACCAAAGCAAAGCCTGATGCCCTCCGCACAAGTACTACGTTTCAGAGGTACGCGACTCGCAGTCACCACAAAAGGAAGCATTAGTGCAGTTGCACATACAAGCTGCTGACCTCACACCCTCCCCTCCTCGCCCCTTCCCCTTCGCAGTCAAGACCTCCTGCACTTACCTCTTACAAACCAACACTTAGCAACCTTTAAAAAAATGTAAATAGGCTCATTGGTTAATAAAGTGACATTAAACATAAAGGAGTGAAGTCCCCTGGATTATTTCACAATGTGTTTCTGTAGTCTCCCAACGTGCAGTTTCCTATTTAGCAATGGGTCACCAAGCTGTTACAGATAAAGAGAAGGTTCTCGTCACACAGATCAACCCAATTAACAAAAAGAGCGCTCTGTAGAGAAACGCATTTGACAATTTTAAAAGAAGTTATTTCAGACCTAAATCCAGTCCCAGGGTAGGGGCACAAAGACAGCAACACAGTATTTTTTGACACCATCCAAGCCCAGGGTGTGCTGTACGCCCCAAGTAAGACGGGCGCTTGTGGGCACCCAGAAGCTCACAGTTGGTCCCATCGCTTGCGTGCCAGCTCCAGGATGTGAGCAACAGAACCGAGATGCTGAGATGATCAAGTCAGCCGATCCCTGGCTGGGGGAAAATCCTCATCTGGCAAGCAGTAAGACCCATGAAGGCCCTGACATCCTGCTGTGACTTCAGCTCCCCCTGACACGGCAGAGGGATGTTCTGAAGTGGCTTTGCAGTCCAACTGTGCAACAGAGCCTGAAGACCGAACAGGAATTTTGATTTGTTCATAAAGTGAGCAAGATTATTTTTATGTAGTTAGAGCAACTAGTGCTATTTTATGATGCAAGAAATGTATTTATTCTCCTGCAGGCTGGTGAACACCTACAGTAAAGAAAGGCTTCTCTGGGTAATTTAAGTTTTTGCATGAATGAAAAATCATTTTATGATCATTAATAAAGAATATGTTTGTGGTGTATCCAAATAAAATTTACATGATTTCATTCTGAACTGGCTAACACTGGACAGTTAAAAATAACTCTATCATTCTGCACAGCATATGCTGCCGAGTGACCCTGAGCCCTGCAGCCAAGTTAACTCCCTTCTTGCAATTTCTAAGGCTTGTGAACACCATAGCAATCTACATTTTTAAGGAACAAATAGACGGACAAATCTAATAAGCATCGGGCTGTGTGTGAAGGATCAGTATACCCACTACCCAGAGCAGAAAAATCTGGCTAATGAAGGGTCAAAGTTTCCAGAGCACAAATTGGTAGAAAGGTCAGATAAAGAAACAGGAATGGGAGCAGAAGAGCATAATGATCACAAAGTTGTGAGCATAAATGATGCCAAGGATGAATTTTAATAAAAATTTGATTCTGCTTACTCCATTGACACTGAAATAAGATCCATAAGAAAAATATAAGTGTCATTATGTCCACAGAGAACAGCTGATTTTTCTTCTATGTTTTCAGCAGTACTTGTGATGAAGTTTAAAAAAGGACTTGGATTGTTACAATTGCTGAGAGCATTCAGATAATCCATTTGGTATTTTAAGAAGTCCCAATCATCAAAATTCAGATTTAATTGCAAGATATGTCTGAGCTGAGATTTGACAGAAGTATAAGCCCCACTGATAATGCCGCAGGGTTATTCAGGTGGCACTTGGTAATGTAAACTGCTGACTGCAAGCAGCAGCATTTGAGTTACCTGGATGTCAAGTGCTGAAGCCGCCTACCTTCATTTTTAATGAATGAATCATTCCAGCTAATAGCCTTCCTGCCTCTCTTGCTATTACGAATTGGATGCATTTTATTTTATGTGCTGTAGCATTAAATCAGAACGATGACTGATCAGTGTGAGACAGTAAGTATCATCCTGAAGTTTACTGCTTTTGGCTGGAGAGGCAGCCAAACGGCTTGGCACTGCTTTGGCCTTCTGCCATGAAAGCCTCTATTTCTTCAACAGTACGTGGGACGCACGTTAGCAGCTCCATTCCACTGGCCGTCACTGCGATGTCATCCTCAATCCGGACCTGTTACAGAGAACACACGGTTACCAAGGTATTCCAGCTGGGGATGAGAAGCACATGAGGCACTGCCAGCAGCAAGAGCACAAGGCACATTTCAGTCCATGGTGCTGATGCAACACCAGGCAGAGCAACATACTGCAAGCACCAGAATTGCCCATCACCACCAGCACCGTGGTGCAGAGCTCCGTAGGCTCCAACCCTCCTTGGGCCACTGGCCCCTGCAACCCTCCTGGGATCAGAGTCTCCCCAGTGACCCCGGCTGAGCAGCCCTGTGGTGACACGGTTGCTGCCTCTGCTATGTCACTGGGGTACAGGCTGAGCAAGATGCTGCATTGGTGAGCTCATGCTGCGTAATTACACAGGGCCAATAAATTTTAATCCCCTGACATCAGGAGCAGAAAAGGAACATTCTCCCCTGAATTTGCCTCCAGCCTTGCTAGTGCATGGCTTGCTAGGGAAAGGTTCAACAGCAGTGCCTCCTGACACCCAAAGTGTCTGTTCTTGAAGCGGTCCTGTTGCTGAGCTGCAGTTTGCTGCTCATTGCACTTAAGCATCACCTTGTCTTTTCTCTAAACACAATAAACTTTCAAAGGAGGAACTGCAACATGAAACAGCTTGTAGCTGATACTCAAAACATTGAATTTTGAGCTGATGAGAAAGTCCTAAGCAGGTCAGACATTCCTTTTAAAATACAATCACTACATTTCAAATCATGCAAGGAACACGCAGATCCTCTGTTTTCCAGCTCTTGTTCTGTTAAAATGAAAAGTATGCTCCATTTCTGTTTGACTCCAATCTCTTCTTACCAGTAAATATGCCTACACAGTCATTTCCCGTTATCTTATCAGAAAAATGTTAGTAAGTTGCTAAGCTGCAATAAAAGCAATTCTAGCAAGGTGTAAATCCAAGAGAACACAAACTCTGGGTACTCCCACCTTACAGTTGCCTTAATTGTTTTTGACCTCTTGACATTTTCAACTAAAAATAAAGCTGGTTAACATTTGTACTACTGATTGCAAAATAATCCATTTGTTCAAACAAAATGAGTCATCCAGTCCTTACTAAACTGTTTAATGATGTCTTTGCCAGATTATTTCTTTTACTTAGTATCAAGTTAAGTGTATTATAAAGCAGAATTAAATAAACAAACTCCATTGAGTTCACACATTTGATTTGGACAGCTGTAAATTTGAGAGCCGCGAGGCTCTTTACACTCGGTCTGCCTGAAAGGCTGGTGCCTTGCTGCAGAAGAGGAAATCGGCAACACATTGAACAACTCTATGCACTTGAACAGATTTTACCAGGGTGGATTTTTTGAGTCATTGCTTCCAATGTGGTCAGCTGAGCAAAAAATAACCCAAGGATTCAACAAGATGGTCGCATTGCATCTAAAGGTGAATTGTGCCCTCTGCCTCGCAGCAGCCCCCAGCATCTGTCCTGCCAGGTCTTGAGTCTGGGCAGAGCCTGCCTGGGAGGACCAGCCCCTGCCAAAAACCTGCTGGTTCCAGACGAGCTCTGCAGAAATGCCAGAATCCAGGGTGACATGGTAAAAGGTAAAGCATCATGTTGGCAAGCACACCAGTGAAAATGGAGCTGGGCACAGCATTGATGTGGAAAGTAAAAATGTTAGCACAAAAGTAAGTCTGAGAGCAGAGGGGAGGCCACCCAAATCTAGAGCTGACTCTGCCTATGGGGAACGCCTCTTCCCAAGACCCGCCAGCTCCACAACCCTTCACCTGCTTGAGCTGAAATTCCCCAGTGTATCTGCTACAGAGAAGTATCAGCCACAATTCATCTGGTTAACCAGTAAGATTAGCAAAGGAAAAAAAAAAAGTTAGTGTTTTCCAGTTCAGTGTTTCAAGCCTTCACCAGTACCTCAGCAGTCTTTGAGAGGATGGACTGACTTGAAAGCAGAGCAGATGAAAGCCAGACTAAGAGGGAGGGAGAAGAACAAGCAGGACAAGGTGTTTGTCAATGCTGTGCCCTGTCTAGGCCACAAGAGAAAATCAGGATGGGAAAGGAGCTGGAAAATGGAGCTAGAGAGATGAAAGGAACTGGGGAAAGGAAGATACAGTGAGGTGAGACAGGATTGACAAATAATGGACAAAGAGAGATGGGGCTGGCTAAGGAGTCCAAGAAGGGAGATCCTGGAGGAGGTGAGAAGCAAGACCCCCTGAATGAGGAGAGCGCAAGGTGTGCTGGAGCTGCCTAAGCCAGGGAACTGAGAGTTACCTAATGGGGAAGGATGGGGAAACCCATCAGTTTGGAGTGCCACACACAGCAACTCATTGTATAGGAGAAACATTGTTAGGAGTTCATATAATTAATCCACAGCTGTGGATTACTGTGAAAAGTGTGAGAGCCAGCACCGCCACACCAGCCTGCTCACCATCAGCAACTCCAAATGGTCTTTGGGATGTAGCGGGAGGCACACAGACCCACCGCTCCCGTAGTGCCTCACCCATCACTCCTAGAAAAGCTCCAGCACTTTCTCCAGCATCTAACCATTTCTCTGCCTGGATGAATCTCACCTGAAATGAGTGCTTGCCGTAACAGAGAAGACAGACTTCTCACCCTCAGTGCACATTTTTCCTTTGCCTAAAAGAAACACACGTGCAGAGGAACACAGGTTCTCCAAGGGGAGGAAATTTTGCATTTGCTGTTTTCCTTCACACCCTCCATGCTTCACCGTGAGCTTAAACTCAGCAGCAGCAAGAAGCAGCTTCAGAGGACCTGCAAAACCTTCCCTACAGGAGAGCCCAGCATTTGGTCTTGTCTTCTGTCCAAATGGACAAAAGATGCTGGATCTGCCTGGCAAAGCTCATTGGCTTGGGACTGCCTTTCCCAGTGGGGGACAGTGGTTATGAAACTTGCTCTCAGAGCTGTCCCTGTTTGCAGGCTCTTTGTTCAACAGTGCTGCTTGTTTCAGGGCTCCAGAGTGGTTTGGAATCAGACACGGCTTAAAGGAACAGCAAACCGAGGTGTGAGGTTAGCTGCATCAGCATCTTCAGGGCGCTCTGCAAACACCCCAAGGTAGGTTTTCCTTTTTCAGCGTGCAATGGCATACTTCAAAATGCAATCCTGCAAAGGTGAAGTGGCGAGGAATGCCAGGACTGTCCCTAAAATGCCTTTTTCTTACCAAGGGTAGTTGCATGATCTATCTAGATAGACCTGATTGCACAACTGTCTAATGCCAACAACAGACCATCATGTGGCTTGACTCAACCGACCCAACTGTCCCAAAGCAGGGTTGTGCAGGCACAGCCAAGGACAGCACAGGAGTTAAATACCAGGGCTGCTGTCAGCTATATATACAGCCTCGCACTTTGTCCTGACTTACTAATACACTCATGCTCCCCAGAGCCTCCTGTGTTATCTTCCAAGGGAAGGGGGTTGTAGCACTCATTCATTTCTTTTGGATGATGATATATATAAAAGGCTTTTGAGAATCAAGAAACAATTTTGGCCAATTAAATAGTCCAGATTTGCACGATGACAGATCCCAGATGTGATTAAAAAAGACCAATGGTGACATGTCTCTTTTTTTTTTTAAAAACAGTATCTATTGAGCATTTGTTTGATTATGGCTGTGGAAAGCAGCAATACTATCGCTGCAAGATCTCAGAGTGGGAAACTCATCTAGGAAATGATGACAGGATGTGGGCCACACATGCTACCCCACAAAGTAAATTAGCACATGTGCTTCTGTCTGGCTGAAGGATCCATGTGTCTGCTTTTATAGCTGGTATCCTACAGAGGCAGATGCATGATCCAAGGGGACTTATTAAGACTCAGCCATCGACTAACCAACAATTTTTAATACAGCAAACTTACCACGACGAGGCTTCGACTTCTGTATTTCAGGGTGACTGGTTAGGAAATAGAGCTGCCCTTACGTCAAACCCAAGGACACTAGGGTACACTGCAGGGTTGGGAAGGCTCTTTCCTGTTACCACGTCACACAAAGCAGCAATGCCAAGATGTTTCCTATAGAGGTGAATAGGCTCTGTGCTACCCAATGACTCTTTCTCATCCCATGCTGCCCATCTTCCCTCTTCTTATTCACAAGCAAGTCCTCATGTCAGTCACACTTTATTTAAAGGTCCAGATATAAACATTTTATGAAAGAGGATCAAGATTAGTAGGGTGAGGCCATGTATTTTATTAGATCAACTGATATGGCTGGAAAAAGAAGCTTCAGGCACACAGTCCCTTCATTCAGGCTCAAAAAGAAGCAATAAGCTATAAGCAAAATACAGGTTAGAAACAACTGCTCTTACTTTAACCTAATTATGTTAATTAGACAACTTAAGAGAAAAGGGTTAGAGAAGATTTATAAGCAACTAGTTGCTGGTTTTGAGTTGCCTACAACTATCACTTCTCTTACCAGAACCTTAAAGAAAGCTATATATTTCATTCTGACAACTGAAAACTTTTCCAAAAAATGCTGCATAACATTATTACTGCTGCATAACACGAAATGTTAAAAAGCAGATGAGCATAATGTTTATTGGCTAGTAAACTATATCATTCCACAACACACATTCACCATAAACCCAGAAACAGACCTCAACCTTCTGAAAAATAAAAATCAGGACAGAGACAACTGCATGTCTCTGTGAACCAAAGGTAGAAGCAATTAAATATCCTGCTTTTTATTTGGTTTAACATTTGTTCCTAAGGGAAGTACTATTGTTTTGAAAAATATTGTAACATTAATGGATCTTCAAGGTCCTGGGCTTTGTAAATCTATTTAACTTTTAAATGAGAAAAATCTGCAAATGAAAGAAAGTAATGTATTTAACATTTAGCTGTCTTTCAGCATTTTCTCTAAGTTGCATAGAGTTTTCACATGTTAAGCCTAGTGTGAGTTCTACAAATCCTAGGGAAAAATAAAGCCTGAACAGAGACTGAATATTTAAGGCCAAAAGAAGATTGAATGGTTTTACTAGGTCTTTGAGAAAACATCATATGAACTGCATGGATCAGTAATCAGCTTATGAAGAATGGAAATGTCAAACCCTGAAGGGTAGCATTTGGAGTCGGTATTTCCCCCTGAGGAATCAGCAACTTTTCCTGAGCAATATATACAATCCTATACACATACACCTATTTGCACATCTGTTCATTTATGAGTGCGGCACGGGCAGAGTCCAGGCAGAGCAGAGGTGCCCTGGGACATGCACTGCGCCAGCGCCCGACGGCAGCCCTTGCCCCACAGAATTTATGACCTCAGTAAATTGGACCTTAGTTTTTCAGATGGGGAACTGAACTACATGTGACTGAGTGACTTCCCAAAATTGGCCGAGGAAGCTTGTGAAGACTGAACTCAGCAGCAAGTAAAGAGTTTACAGGGCTTCAGACAGGGCAGCTCACACTCTCAGAAGCAAATCCCCTAGCAAAACTTCTTGCCTCCCTCTAGAGGGATCTGTATGTGTCCCAGAACAGCTCTTGTTTGGCAAAAGCCCAAATTACGAGGTCCTGAGCAGCAGTTACAGCCATGAAGACTGGGTGTCTGTGTCACGGGGACGCAGGAAGGCCGGGCTGCCGACGGACTTGTTCCGAGTGTGCACAGGAGCTGCGCTGGTGCCGCCGGCGCACACCCCGCACGCCGGTAGCAATGCAGAGTGGGCAAAGGAAAACCTCGTGTTGTCTCTCATCTTTTTCTGCTCTTGCAGCTTTTATAATCTCTTTACAGCTAATACCAGGCAGCATGAATTACAAGAAATGGCTACAGTCTTCCCCTTTCTGGCATGACAAAAGAGCTTCTCTTCTCAATGCAGAGACTTGTCACAGTCAAGAAAATTATGCAAAGCCCAAAAAAAAGACATGAATTCAAGGTGAATTCATTAAAATCCACAAATCCCCTGTGCGGACAAGTCTTACTCGGAATTAAAGTGGTGTTACTTTGGTTAATATAAGTTCATTTTTGAAGTGAATGAAACTAAACCAAATTAAGAACATTTTAATTAGTGCTGAGCTCTGCAGAGGGAAATGGACTAATTTCCTTTTGTAGAATCTATTTTTCTTTTAAACTTAAAGGAAGATTGGACTGGCTGTAGAGTGCTCTTTAGCTAGAACTCGTGTACTATTAATATTTGTTAGAAAAACACTGGGCTTCACAAGATCTTTTTTAATCAGGTAGAGAGAAAGTTTTCTGATGTGCTTTTGAGAGAAATATTCATTCTGGATAAACTAGAATGAACCAGCATGTAGATAACTAAGCATGCTGCAACAGCACAAATTGCATCTTCTATTTATGCAGAATCAAGTCAGAATTGTGAAGATGGAAAAATTCATTTTGATTGCATTATAATTCAGCATTTGTGTAGAATTCAGAAATATTCAGATGCACTTCAGCCTCAGATTTTATTTCCATTCTTCTCCTGGACAAAATCAAGTGACAACATCTGGCTCAGGGTATGCGTGTATTATTATTTTTTTCTCTCTAATTAAAATGTATCGTTCACAGGGGGATCGGAGATTTAGATTTTTGCTCAATTGTTTTTGGGCAGCTCCTCCTTTCAGCAAAGTTTGTTGGCCAGCTCTCCTTACAAGTCATCATTACAGGAAGCTAACCAAAAAACAGGGGAGAAAGTTAAGACTTTGCTTGAAATCTCTGAACAAAAGTGCCTGATCCAGCAACTTATTATCAAGGTAGAGATCCTGTGCTGTCACTCCTATTCCATGCAAACACAGGCACCAGATGAGCCACGTGCGTGCCTCAAGCTGCAGCGCTGGAGTGGGCATTCACAGCAAGTCGTGGCAAAACGTGGGCTTTGCTAGGCATTTCCAGAGAAAGCTCACCAGGAATCAATTCAACTGCTGAAAAATTCCCACAGAGTGTTTACAAGGAAAGCAAAGATAGTTAAACCTGTTTTTGTTGCAGTGTCAAGCTACACAAGTGCATTACAGCGTTCCTTTAAAATATGCTTCAGCGTGCAGTGCCATATATAACATGCTCACAGTTCGAAAATGCAGCTAGTTGGCTTTCATTCACCAGTATCTCAGCTGGCTGGCAAGTCTTGATAAAGAAACAACACAGAGACAGATAACGTCCCTAACCTAAGCAGTGAATTAAATACCAATGAGGGTAAAGTCCCGTGTCTCTCGGTAAGGCTGCACACACGTTGTATGGGGAGCCTTCGCAGGCAGCAGCCCAGGAGCCCGGCTGGCTCACATGACTGGTGATGGCACACACAACTTTTCTGTCAGGGTTGGTGGTTCAAAGCCAGCTCAGACCAAAAGCCTTACAGTAATTACCCTCTCATGGCTGGCATACAGTGATAAATTAGTCAATGGCAGCAGCAGACAATTCCTAATGGGTGACTTTTCATACCAGAAAATCACCGCCGTTGCCAGTGATTGTTAGTTTTGTTGAGACTTAGCAGAAAAGGCATGAGGAGGATGGGGCATTGCAGCTGCCTGCTCTATCTTCTCCGTGCGTGAATACGGAAGCTCGGAGAACAATGCGGCACCCTTCAAATGCTCACCCCACTAAAACGAAAACCAACTGGAAGCCACTGCAAGTGCTAAACGCTCTGTGAGAACGGTGGCTTTGAATGGGAAACGTGCCCTGCACAGCATGGAGAAACAAGGCCCCGCTACTTGCACAGCAGCTGCCTGCATGGGAACCATCTCCCAGATCACAGCTACCTCCTGAGCCAGCCAACCTTCCTGCCCGCACACCGCTGCCCGAGCCTGCAATGCTATACCCTGAGCACAGGTGCTTGTGAAGACCATCGGCGATTCCTTTGGAAAACCGGGACATGTTTTATATGTACAAGTTTCACACCATTCTGGCAATAATCCAGTAAAACCAATTACTGCTGTTTTTCTCTGCTGCCTCCCTGACTTAAACAGCATCAGTTTCATAACACACGTTTCACACATTAGACAAAACACCTACCTGGCAAGTCAGTGTACAGTGCTGACAGAGGGTATTTCAATCATGGAAAAATATTGGTCTATGGTTAATCAGGTACCACAAGTACAAAACTGCATTTAAAAGTAACAAAAAACCCTCCAGTTTGTATGCTCGGTCAAATGGCCCAAGGTGCTGCTTCAGGAACAGCCCTATATACAATACATTACAACTTCAAAAAGATTTCTTCTCAAGTACATAGTAAGGGCAAACAAACAGAAAACCAACTTCAGAAAAACATCCAGTTAAGAATTACGCACCCCGCCAAATCCTCTAAAACGCTGCAGGACGTCATTGTTGATGAAACAGGACTGCGCAGGATCACGGAGGGCTTGGTCCAAGAGGTGGTCGATGAAGTAGATGCCCGGCTCAATGGTCAGCACCATGCCCTGCTCCAGGCTGCGGGCAGTGCGCAGGCTCCTGAGCCCCGGCAGGTCAATGCGCTCCACTCCCTGCAGAAGAAACACCGGCTCTGACAGACAGAAAGGCAATCCATGGCTGACCCTTTATCAAGGCCCTCCTATGCTGACTGCTCCACAAGACACCCAAAATACAAAAAATAATCAGAAAGTAGAGGACTGAAACTGTGCTATGCAATGACCTCTCTCTCATCAGTCCCTCATTTAGCTTTCACACAGAGCGATGACCAGCTTTGAACTCAACACCCAAACTGTTTTTTGCACCACAGAAATCTTGGCTTTGGGTATGCTTGGTACTGTTGCTCTCTACCTTGGGAGAAGTACTGCACTAGAGAAAAATAATAATTACTTGCACTACTTCTTTCTATACTCTTCCTTGCAAAGCACAATATTTTAAGCAACATGCAAATCTTGAAATGTCCCCTCCACATCATGGCTGAAATAGCTGAACTATGCAGCACAGAACAATTTCTCCAAGGATATGCAAATGCTTATTCTCACTGAATGTTATTAAAATTACACATTTACGATCTTGATTTGGGAGCAATGAGTCTACACATGACCTCATAAAAGCAACCTATTTAAAACTAAACTTTTGTCAGATTCAGACTTTCAGGCAACATGGTGCTGACTGATATTATTAAAAACTAAGTCAAAACAAGTCCTGACTAGCAAAACACTCTCTTCTTCCCAAAAGCCGGTAAAGTAGAATGATATATGAGGACATGCTTAGTCAAGGAATTAGAAACACTGCAAAGACTAGTTCAGGACATTAATTTTCTTCCCCCCAATGTGCCAGGTATTGCAACATTGGAATAAATGTATCTCAATCCCATTAGCTTTTTGAAAATTCTTTGCAACTGTAGCAAAATTTCATCAACAAAATATCGTCATGACCAGTAAACAGCTCCCAGGCCCACTAGCTTGCAGACACGCACACACACTTTGCTCAGGAAACCTTATCCACTTTTCCAGTAAGTCAGAGTTTAGCAGGTCTGCAAGACCAAGGCGTTCTTTAGCCGGTCTCCAGGTAGCTTTCCCAAATCTTGCTTCCGGCCAAAGTCACGGTAATCTTCCTTGCTGGCAGAAGGCAAGATCCTTTCAGCATCACTAGCAGCATGACCGGCACCATCGGGATGAAACATCCCCTTTCTCCAGGACAAAGTGCACTGCCCAGCGGTACCCCCGCTGCTGGGGCAGCATGTCCTGGCACAGCTGTGCTCCTTTGCAGGGGGTGGAGGGAGGCAGGAGCATACCCTGCAGATAGCCACCCTTTTGTCTTACTGAATCATTCCCTCTTCAAAGTGGATATAGCCCCACAAGTGCTGTTCGCTCATGAGCTCCACTTTCAGTTCAGAGAAAGCCTATTTCAGAAAAATCCTGCTTGCAACAGCCACTCAGCAGGGTTTGTTTTATTCTCGCTGGTCACTCAAGCAATACTGAGGTTGCCTTTTTTTTTTTTTTTCCTTTGTAGAGTTTATTCTGTTCCAGTGCACAGCATCTTACAGTGGCCAAGGTTTTCAAGGCTAACCAGCCTGGACATCTGCAATTAAGTTTGCCCGTTCTTCAGAGATGCAGAGCATTTGCAGTTCTGGGTGCCCTTGCAAGCTAGCCAGTGCATCCTGACTATTTTCACTGTGTATTCGATACATTTTATTTCATATGTTTGATCTGAATTTTGCAGAGCATTATATCACACTAAAACAGGAAAGCGCGACTTTGTTTTACTGAGGCTAGGAAACAAGAATACTCTGACATTAAGCAAGGCACTTTGCATTTATATTCTTATCAAAACCCTAAGAGAATCAATATATTTCTAAACTTGAAACAATAACTGCACTGAAGTGGAGCCATTTTTCTTTCTGCTGCTGCCCCATGGGGTTTGGCATCTCACACATTCATTGTAATGCGTAAAGGAAATGAGGGCATCCAATCTTGTGGATTAATCTCTCCATGAGCTGTAAACAATTAGATTAGTGTCTGGACCTTTTGGTGTCTTGCCAACTATCTATCAGCTGCTTCACAACAAACAACCCATATTTGGCTTTTAAGTACACTTCTCTTCAACTCTACTTGTAAATGCCTTTTCTGAGGCAGTCAATCCAAGACAGATGCTAGAAAGATGAATGCACAGCGAGGAAAACAATGGCAAACATCCTCTGAAGCAGCCCTGGCACAGTGTCTGCATTTTTTTGCCTTTTCTTAAAACAAATGAGGTTTACCACCAGGTGTGATGATCAAGCCTTGATGCCTGCTTCAGATACCTCCATACAGCCACTAAAGCAACGTGTGGACATTTTCTGTGGACTGCTTGCAGTCTGATTCTGCTTTCAGTACTTCCAAGAAGCTAATAACACAATAACAACCCAGGAGCA
The DNA here is from genome assembly GCF_000690535.1 of Cariama cristata. Taxonomy (NCBI): domain Eukaryota; kingdom Metazoa; phylum Chordata; class Aves; order Cariamiformes; family Cariamidae; genus Cariama; species Cariama cristata. The sequence continues at coordinate 21,801 of NW_009597235.1, forward strand.
AGACCTGGGGATTTACATTTGGAAACTCCCTTCAGCAGCGCAGGCTCCCTGGGCCGTGAGCAATGCAGGGTGGGTCCCTGAGGCACCTGAACACTCCTGCTCCACCAAAAGCAAAATTTTAACTTCTCTAGAAAGAATTCAAAAACTTTTTGATATTCCTCCCACCCTATCTCAACTCTAGGTTGTGTCAGCTCGTGGTTTCAACTCCAGATCTTTGGATTTTGCAGGCACTGAAGTCACTGTAAATGGCAGCGGCTACATCTCTTCCATGAAAGCAACTCTAACAGGCCTTCAGAGAAAGGGTTACACTGCTGAGCTTTTCAAAGACAGCAAGCAGGACACCGGGGGGTGGACTTGCGGCAAGGAAGCCCTACGCTCCCTTTTAATAGAGGCTAGCAAAGTGTTCACCGAGAGATGCGTGAAATGGATGAAGAGAGAGACGGGTTCTGGCTATCGTGTGCCCATGGCCATGTATACCCTGAGCGGAGGACAGCCCCAATCCAACTTGCTGCAAGGCTGAAGGTCAACATCAGCGGGGACAGGGAACGAGCTGAGTGGGGAAGGGGGAAGGTGACCAAGCAGGGAAGATGACAAAATTCCTTCTTTTGAGAACAGCACTGGATTAGAGTGTACATCAAAAGATGACTTCAGCATCCCAAATGACATCTGATCTCTGGGCACTCATGACCACCTCGGTAGCCACCACGGCCATCAGGTCTAGGAGCTGATAGTTCTCAGCTCTCTGAAGCACACTTCAGTTGTTTATGAAAACTAGAACAAACTGAGGATATTTTTTAATGACTGAAACACCACCACCCTCCAAATAGTAGGTGGCAGGTCCGAAACAAGGACATTCCCATTTTCCACAAAGTCAAACCCTGTTGGGAGCAAAGCCTCACACTGTCATCCATCGGTATGAATCTTCTGCTGTTAACAGATTTTCCTTCTTCGTGAGGAGGAAACTTCCCTATATTTTGCAGCTAAATAACTAACGCCTTGTTTTCAACAATAACCATGATGTTGTTTTGTAGTTAGATGAAATGAAGAATAAAAAATGTGAACGCTGCCGCAGCAGTTGTGTGGGTATCTGTTTCTATTATCGTTATATCCTGGAGGCCTGGCCACAGAGCAGGACCCTATCGCACTCAGTGCCATAGCAACTGTAAAGGATAAGCTGGTAATTCGCCTCAAAAACGTGTAGAGAATAATTTAGAAAATATTAACACCTAAGCATCTAAAAAGAGACTCCCAGTGATATTCTTTTTTTAAGAACTGTTTATTTTCCTGTCTATTGCAAAATCAGACTATATCTGAAATTGTTTTCTAAGACTGATTTTATTTGGAAGTTCTGCTCACATTTTAAAATTGAGACACTCCCCCCACAGTAAGCACAGATGTATGACACTGTCGCTTGTGACTGTACTCCTGCCAAGAACATCAGATTCCAATTAATGGTTCATGTAAGGTAACAAAAAACAGCCTGTCTAGGCAATAAGGACTGTCAAGGGAACAAGAGAATTATTATGTAAACTGATTTCATTACTATGTAAGCAAAATAAAAGTTCAAATTAAGTTAAGTGTGCAGTAATATAAAATATAGATCTATTTTTGGAATAAGGAGGGGATTAGGAAGTACGCAAATATGCCTATCTCCCAGAAAAGTGGCTGTGGAAGACTAGAAGTTGCAATATCCCCAGAATACCTCAGTATAAGGATGAATTACTGCCTGCTTCTAAGCAACTCAGTGGTTAATGGGGGTGTATGTTGCTTTTTCCATGGAAGAACTGCAATGTGTATCATGCTGGATCTCATCCCACAGATACCAGCTACCACTGAAAGCGATCAGAAGCAGAAATAGCTCCAGGCCCACTACAGCAAGCCTGATCTTGGGTCCATCTTTGGGTCAGGACAGAAGAAAACCACAGGTGACATCTGTGCTGGCTGGTCATTGCCCACAGAGCCATGACAATAGCTAGGGATGCACAAGTGCTTAGATGCAAAGACACCCTCCCTCCTGAAATCAGGGCCTGAAACCTCCTGATGCCAGCTGGCATCACCCAGAATTCTCCTCAAGCCAGCAATGGCAGCAAAACATGGCCACAGCAGAGATCACCAAAGCTACTCAGAACTGCAAATACTGAACCACAGTAAAAGACTCACGTAGTGACATAAACTAGTTTCTGGTACTTTTTTCCAGTTAAATCATCACACAACTTTTTTGAGTCTGACAAATAGACTGTCCCAGTTGGATCACATCCAATACAGCAAAGTCCTAACCATTTTACCAAGCTAAGTGCAATCAAGTATTTAAATTAGTCAGAATACTAACATTATATTTAGATTATATGAAATCAACACTGAAGTGAAGTCTCAGCTCTTTCACTTTTCCCTATTCTCCCACTGTGTATACCCAACTTCTAATTAGCTCATTTACTCTAAAAAGAGCAGAGCCCTATGCAGCTAATAAAATAAAAGTCTTGATTTCCATTTCACTCGTCTCCCGGATCCTTCTCTCTAAGCCCTTGTTTCCCTTGCTGAGTGCTACTAATGAAGATTAGTTTATTCAATCTATCCTGCTTTTTCCCAGCAGCTTGAGCTGCCTATAGTCACTTGAAGGAACTGCTCGTCAGCAGTCTTGCCTTTGAAATCAGCAGCAGGTTACAGGAGAACATGCCCCAAGCATCACATACCACTTGTGGCATTTGGAACTTGAAGCTTCCACTTCTGCAGGAGAATCTAATTAGCAGCTGGAGCTTTTGGGACACAGCTCAAAGTTAATATTGGGGGAATGGAGGGCACACGATGTTTAACTGGCTATTTTTATTTGAAACATTTTTGTCTTTTCCTAAGTATTAACTGTGATATCAGGTTTAAGGTGCCTAATAACTTTCCTGTTATTGCAGGAAGATTGAAGAAGAATAGTCTGTCACTTATTCGAGGCACCGCTGCCTGCTGTGAGTCAGACAGAGCTGAATTTCAATCCATTGCTACAGCACGGTTCTGAGCATAACTTCCAAAGTCATTTTTGCTTCCTGATCCTCAGATGTCACCAAGCTCCATTGCTATCATAATGGAAATAATAAAACATACAGATTGTATTTTTTCTTTTTTCTTAAAATCTAACTGTGAGAAAAAAAAGAAATAGCACATAGTAAAAATTACCCAGTTGACAACTACAACATAAACCTGAAAGATGAGGAGAATAGAGAATTCGTAAGACATGAGATAAAGAATTGCAAAACGTACCAGCAACATTGTTTTAAAATGACACCAATGACAATAATAATTTTTCTTTTGACACACAGAAAGCATACACAGGTGATGGCCTTAAACGAAAGGGTTTTTTCTTTTTTAATCTTTTGATACTAATATTAGTGGAAATTCCACAGCAAACCCCCTAACGCATACCTATGATACTTTTTATACCTTACTTTTACATATAATTGAAAGCAGAACTGTACTATGGTTTTTCTCTCTTCCTGTGCCTAGAATGAATTGTTCAAGAACTCACAAGCTGTTGGTCTCTGCTAAAATTTCAGAAAGATTTGGACAATAAATATTCAGATAAAAACTCTCTTAGCACACACAATCTTTTGCAACAAACTTCAACAAGTAAAACAATCATAAGCAAGTATCCCCTTCAAATAAATTAACCAGAACTAATGAAACCCAAACCAAGCAACAAAAAAGTCCCCAAGTACATGACACTTTCTCAGGGGAGGAGGGAAACCCTCTGGTGCGACAGGGCATGGTCTGCACTGCGGCACTGCACTTACACAGCACCTGAGCCTTCCCTCCTCTTCTGCCTCTGCTCAAGTCCTAAGCTCCCATAAACACCCAAATTCCAGCATCTGTCCTCACAGGAAAAAGGTGCTGGGAACTGACCACACATAAGATGCTGCAGCAGGGTAAGAAGATCTATTAACCTAATTCTGGGAGGGGTTTAAAATCCCACAGGAGAATCTTATGCTGCAGGAAACTCCTGGTTGGTGTTCAACCCAAAAGGTAACAATAAGCACTACAGATTTCAGTGTTGCTCTGCATGGAAATACTGTAGAATCGAAAGTCTTCACCAATTTGTTTCTTGCCTGCACTCTGCCTGTTCAACGGCCCACACAGCCATACGGCTCTGCTATGCAGGAACTCAAAGAATCAAAACCAAAGTGTTTCAAGGGGATCCCACAAAGTGAAAGCAAGAGGCTTTTTCTCAGAAGAACAAAATCTAGAGCTAAAACTGGTAAAAGGCCCTTTCACTCTTTGCTCATGTAAGCGCCTACCATACAGGTTGTTTCATGTTTGCAGGTCCTGGGTATGCACAGCTAGAACAAGGCTTTACAAGGTTATGACCAAGAGAAGCAATTTGCATCACTGGGGCTCTACATAACAGCTTTAGGCTTCTTGGTAAACTCACCTCATTCTCTGCTTCTCAAAGGAAAAAACATGAATGCATCATTTGCAATGCTAACCACACAAAAAATGAAATCTTCTGCTTCAGCATAAAGTAGCATACATACAGAAAATAATTTTTACTAGGACAAGAAAGAGAACAAGATTATTCCTGTATTCTCTAGTAGGTTTGGTGACCTAAATCCCCAGACAGTCATCTGGGATCTGGGAGCAAGCTTTCTGTTAAGAGCCAGATGCAGCTTGTACACCCCTCTGAGCAGCAGAGATGTTCCCCAAGCATGCACAGTAATGGAAGGACATGGATAACTCCAGGATCAAAACAAACCTCTAACCTTAATTTGCTGATGTAGAATAGCGATGAAAGGATCAGCTTTTCATAAGAATAGAAAACTGAATTAAAACTTTAAACTAAGGTAAATCTTATAATTTTAAAAGACAAAACAAAATGAAACACTCAATTCACAAGATGTTAAATTCACAGTAGTTATTAACCTAACTTAAATTAACTGGCTTATTATTATAGAAAGTCATCAAATGTACTTAGCATTCTTTAGAGCCTCACAGTCAATTAATATAACATGAAATTGAATCCACTCAAGCATCCAGAGACGCAGAACCTAGATATAAATGAAAACTTCAGCCCCATCTACCTCAGGGTCTGAAAATTTGGGATCACCTACCACATTTTCTCCATTGCAACAGCCACAAACCCTCATTTATATCCTGTATCAAATTTACCCAGAAACAAATGAAAAAGTGTTGGAAAACCATCTCCATCATTAAATTTTACAGCTGAAGCTAAGCCCAATGGAGTTTTCACCCTTTGAAGCTAGCTCTGTCTGACTAAGGGCCAGATTTTCTGAAGTGATTAGTACCACTGGGGCCGAATTTTCAGAACAGCTCAAGTTATAGTTAGACCCTTAAAAGAAACAGAGATTTTCAAAGAAGTGTTCGACGCTTGGTTTCCCTGCGAGAAATACCATGGTACACTGCAGGAGACCCGATTCCCGAAGGAGCTCTTGACTGCCGAGTATTCTGAAAATCAGGACATTTACTTACGTGCTTCAACGGGAAATACTGGTGGTTACGGTCTTTTAAAAATCTTGCCCTAAACACAGTTGCTAAGCTGCATTTATTGCTGGCCAAAACCAGTTATTCTTTATCAAGACAAAAAAAAGAAGGGAAATGTTTTATTTTTCTAACATCCCAGAGCATCCTTTGCAGAAAATGTGCAAGTTTTTTAGTGTTTGTCAAAGAGGAAGAAAGTGCTTGTTCAATGCTACATGTGAAAGCAGCTTACTGGAAAAGATGAAAACTTATTATTGCCAATTTTGAAAAAAAAAAAATAAAAATCTTTGGCTACTAATGAATAACTAATCTAAGCTAACAATGTCTGGAAATAGTTTTTTTGGAACACACAAAACTTTGTGACGGATAAAAATTAGGAAATTAAAGCTTATTGTATTATTCCAAATGTAACTGTTTACACTTGAGGAAAAATAATGGAATAATATCCACTTGGAAAGTTTTTATTTTTAAAAAATCCTTTGTAATACTCCCAGAAATTCACTCGGCCAAAAGCAAGTAACTTGCTTCTTAACCAGCTAGAAAAAAAGAGCATGATACTACAAGTATGGGCTCAGTGCATAATAAACACACAAACGGCTTTACGAAATTCCTTGTGAAAACCTTGCTAGCTGGTAAACATTTAAAACGCACCAAAAACCACTCCACAGCTTACTAGATGTCTTCAAAATGTGTTTTCTCATGAAACAACAAGGCATAAACAAAAAACCTCCTTCCATTTAATACAGTAAGGTACTATACTCACAAGAGGTGCCCAATTGCTCACGTTTAGATTTACCTGGGGAAAACCACATCCCCTGAAGCCTTCCACTGTCACCCCGGCCCTGCAGCCCCACAGCTTCCCTCCTGCTGTGGGCAGGAACTGTGCCTCCCATTACAGCTTCAAGCCCAGAGAAGTCTAATGAAGTTCACCCCACCGACAGGCTTTTGATGTGGGTTTTCCACCACCAGGTGCCCTGATGCTCAGGTACCTCACCTTAGTCAAATGACCCAATATAAAGAGCCTCATGCTTTGGATCAGAGAGAAGTGATGGGTCTAACAGAGGTGGAATTAATGCTGCAGAGAGAGTTTAAAGGGTCTGCTCTTCTGCAGAACCCCAAACTCATTATTTTTCAAACTAAGGTGATGCCACACATCCATCTATGTGCAAATACAGGACTTTAGCTATGTATTTGTGAGCTCACATACATGCTTCCCTCGTATTTAGGAAATTTGTTATTTAGGATTGGATTTTGAAAGTAAATTAGCCAAGGAAACATTCTTGATGTAAGAAACACAAACAAATAATTCTAATATTTCCAAGTATAAAATTCTCTATCTGCATAGAACTCTGGTATTTTTACACACATTAAGTATGAAAGTGGAGAGCCTAACTCATTTGACAATACAATCCCTATATCCATTTTTATCTGTAACAGGTTGCTCTTTCAAAACTGTGGATAGATCGGTCTGCTTTCAGAAAAATGACCCTTAAATTATTTAACATACTGGTTAATTAACAGTTATAAATTTAGCCATACGTAAATAAAAATTAGTTTCAAAAGCTGATTCTATAGCTCGTATGCCACACTACTAAAACCTGCTGAGAGATGGGAGGTATATAGAGTCTGCTGCTCTATATCCCCCCAGATCAGTTTTAGAAGTCTCCCCTGAAATTAACGTACTTGCTCTAACCTTCAAACCATATAGTTTCTAAGTAAAACCCAAGCATGGTACTTTTCACTCTCACAATCCTTCTCACTTATTCCTAAAATTTAGTTACCTCTTTACCCTATCAAGTCTTGAACATGTGCTCCCGTTTACATAAATCCATCAAATTCAGAAGGATTATTCAAAACACAAGTGAAACCAATCAGGCAACATGGGGGTCCTGGATTTTTAAGTCCATGAACTCTCCAAGAAACCACATCCCATGTGCTTTGCTGAATGCCTCTATTTGTACACAGAGAGAACGCACTTGGGAGAGATAGAGGGGCAAACATTCACCCCTTCTGTATTAGCCAGTGAAGAAACCTTAAAATCACAATTGGTTGCTTTTGATTTTTGTTTCATTTTTATTACATATATTAGCTGATGCCAATACACTGCCATTGCAATACTGTGTCTCAACAATAATTATACTGAGTACCCTCAAACACTATGTACTGTTTCTTCCCTGCCTGCAAAAGTGAACCCAGCAATAGCAGCTGTAATGTAGTCTGTTGACCCAACATGAACAGGCTCCAAAATATGCTTAAACCTTACCTAAAAAGTTTTTAGTTTCTTTCTCAGGATCTTGTAAAAGAACGTCTTACATAAGACAGAAGGCAAATGGTCCATTTTTGTACTGTATTACCGAAAACGCTTGAACAGTTAGCCTTAAATAACCAAAACGTAACACACAGAAAATCCTTCTGAAATCTTTCTGAAGCTGCTGTTAACTTCCTTTCTTTATTCAAACCTTAAGTTCAATTCCCCTTAGTTTTTTTTGTTTGGTTTGGTTTGGTTTTGGTTTCTCAGTATCATTGCAAACATCTTACCATTCATTGGTTACAGAATTTTACCCGTTCTGCTTTCAGACTACAGCCATGAAGCATCATGTTAATTCAAGGAAAAAGGTAATCATTCTGTATTTTCTGCAGAAACTCAGAATACAAAAGGTTATGCTTTCACATTTGCAAAGACTGGAAGACTTGATGGATTTTTTCCTTTCTATTCTCATTCCAGGACAACATATCTACGTTGGTGCCCATGTTGACACTGGAGATCAAAGTTCAAGAGCCAGGAATATGAGCCAGCTCATTTCCATATGACACAGCCATTGGGATTTCCTAGTCCAGGTGCAGCAGTGGGCTCCCACAGCTGTCTCACATCGGGAATGGAGCAAGAGTCTTCCCACTACAGGTCTCGGGTAGACTGAGATGCTCTCTGCCACAGCACAGGGTATGCTTGAGTGATGTAAGTTACAGCAGTGACTCATGGAGCAAGAACACAATGTATGTAGAAATTGAATAGATTAAGAATGCCCGAAGGGAGGCATCGGTTGACTTCTCCTCATGAGCAATTTCCATTTTAATGAACTAATAGATACCCTTAAAGTAAACTGTGTAAAATATCACATCCAGAAAAAGACACACTTAAACGCACATCTGTTCCACCTCTGAGAAGATGCAACTGGCAAATCATGCATAAACTAAGAGAAATGCTGATCGAATTGAGAGGGGTTAATCTGCAAGGCAGTTGAGAATGGACTAACACTAACCTCTGGGTAGCCTCCAACGTCATGCACATCGATTCCAAGTAGATGTCCAAGTCCGTGTGGCATAAATATTGCACCCAGATGAACCTTCACCATGTCATCTACATTGCCTTTCAGAATGCCAATTTTAGTCAACTCCTCCAGATGGACTCTGTCAGCCAGACGGTGCATATCAGGCCAGGCGACCCCTTGGAGAGCAGAAACAAGCAGCTGAGTTAACTATTGCTAAAGGTTTTTAAAGACCGCTTTCAAAAAGGAGATGTAACACATGTGCCCTTTTTTATATAAAAAACAAAGGTGGAAAGAACAACTACATTAGCACAAAAATACTTCAAACAAGACAAACTTAACACGTATGCAAAGCACAGAAAACTACAAACAAGAGAAACAGTAGCACCTTATAATCCAGATTCACATGAAAAAAACGTTAAGACACTGTATCTAAGCACATCTATGCAGATGCACATGTATCAGTGAGTTTTCTAAAAGAATGTCAACTGTAAAATGCAGTTATTTAAAATGCAGAGCATAAAATATTACTATCCTATTACTTCAATAATGATCGTACCCATTTAGAACATTTGAGATGGATAGTACTTTTCTACGTAAGCAGAAGATTTAAAGCCCACATCTTTCTGGCAAAGACACTCTTCAGAAATTGATGATTCCCTTGTGTTAATGGGCTGTGTAAAACACAAGTCCTCTAATACACGTACTAAAACAGCATTACAAAATACTGTTGGTTGACTAGAGACAGAGTGCCAGGATACATTAGATTTCTATTATTTTGGTATAGGATACAATTTTGCTTGACAAGCTGCCGGGGGGAGGAGGGAGGAAGAAAGCAGCTCTTTTGTTAGTAACACAGAACTGTCTTAATTAGTTCACCATGGCTTTGAGTCATCATCAACAGAGCGGTTGCAGAGTCAAGACAACTAGGGCTAAGGTACAGTAGAAGAATATTTTCCTTGTTCAATTTTGGCATGATTAAACAAATAAAACCCAAGCAATTTTTAAGGCCAAAACCCCATCGAGTTCTATTTGCTTTAATCCAGTTAAACACGCAGCTCTAGGGTCTTGTGAACATGAATGTCACATCATAATTACATTAGCACTTTTTGCTGAAAGTACTGAGGCTTCAAAGGCTGAAATAAAATCATCCTATGGGAGCGCTTTAATAAAATTCAGTTGTCTTCTATGGCTCTGATATAAAGGTCAGAAACAAACTGAAGGGCAAGTGGCTGCTCCATCTTGCACACTGTCCACACAGAAACCAATGCACCTCTACACTCGCATTAACACCGACTGGGAATAAGCTCAGCATGCAAGTTAGTTAACAGTCAGCCTCCTTTGCCCCATCAGATTACTCACAGATCAAACTTTTTAGCCTGTTGCATGCATGCAGCTGAAGCAGCACCTTCCTTGCCCAAGCAAGATGACAAGACAGGGGCGTGCAGCACAATATGCTAGACAAACTCTCAGTTGCTGTTTCCTCACAAAAGCCAACAGTGCCCAAGTGAGTGATGCTCACCCACAAAATGCATGCAGTCTTCCTGCTCAAAATGTGCTACTCTTGTGTTTTCCTTCCTTTAAAAAGGAATTTAGATTTTTCCTTCAGTAAGAATTAATACAACTATAACCAGCTGTTCTTTGACAACTGCGTTCAACACATTTTACAAGAATTTATTTTTTTTATCTTTTTTTAACGTTGATTGTACTGCAATTTTCACTTCTCTAGATTCGTCTGTCTTTCATAGCTATCTCACGACAGGCTCCAATCTGTTGCACGATAAACTGAAATCATTACAACCTATTGCATTGATATTACAGATCTCAAACTCGAAGTATTACTGAATCACAGTTGCTTTCCTGTTTATTTTGTAGCTGTTGGAATACAGAATTTCTGTGTAACTCCCAGTTCAGCTTCCACACTTTGCAGTCAACTAACTGCTGCAAAAGTCTTTTAATATTCTTTCTGGGGACAGTAGATGTTCTTTTGAGATCTCTCCCATGTTTTCTTAGCCGAGTATTACTACAAGTCTTCTATTTTCATCTCCATGACTGCAAAACCACATGTAACATCTGACCCCAGTCAACTACCTGAAGCCTCATCCTCTCTTGATATAAATGAAGGTCAGAACTCTGTTGCTGTAAGACAAAACACATCCATATCCCGGATGCTCTGAATCAACTTAAGATGAGGTGCCTGTGAGAACTGAAGATGAGGTGCCTGTTTGCCGTACGGCTTCCCTCTACAGCTGTGCTGATACTATTAGTCTCAATTCAAAGCCACAGACTCCACTTAAAGAGATACAGCAACCTTTATCAAACTAAGGAAAAGATATAACTAACAAGAGATACAAAGATTAAACAGATCAGAAATAAAAACACCAAAACCACATATCCATTTGTCTGCAGAAGTTTAACACAGCAAATGAATGACTCTACTGCCCTAACTGAAAAGATTGCTGTGGTTGTAAATCCTGGGTATTTCTGGGCATGGAGCAAATCCATTATGGCCCCTTTTTCCCTCACCTCTACTTTCCTTTTTGTCTCATTGAGAAAAAGCATGATTATTTCCCCTCTCCTCCTCCTGCTCAGAGCTCTGCTTGCTCCACCTGTTTTGGTTTTTATTCATCTTATCTATTTCATTAGAGACTGAGGACAACAAAAAGCCCCACTACAAAATAAATAATGAGGCTGGATGGAAAATGTGCAGCTTTGGGCTCTCTCTTGGAACAAGGGCAGCGCTTCGGACAGAGCCCGGCCAAATGACTCCGGACCACTCTTTTATCACCTAGCTGGTGCCATCACTTTGATAGAGACGGGAAGTACTTCAGCTCCAGCTCTCTCACACATGCTGCAGAAGCCGCAGAAAGCACTGGGACAGCTCTGGCTGGAGGGAAATTAAGTTACTGCTGGAGGTGCCCTGCTAAATAGTACAAATCTTGTTTTACAAGTAAATAGGTGTTCAACTAGTCTTAATTAAAAAAAAAGGGTTTATAAATAGACTGTATTTTCTATTCTATGGTCTGGCTTCAGATTTTATTCTACTCTGACTATAGCATGCTGGTATTTTGCACTCTGAGGCCACTTCCCTCCAAACCACTTAACCTGCAAGTATTGTATAATACAGTCATGCATCCACAGACTATTAGTAGTGTGCTAAGACAAAATACAAGGATATTTTTGAGCTGACTAGAGACAGTGAACTAAGTGGAGTAACCTTATTGGTCTTCACTTAAAAAAATGGTGATATCCTTGTCTTGTTTGATAGGAGCTGCTTCCCATCATGCTAGGAATAAACTTTAACAGTAAGGCACAAACAGGTTTTTCCTCCTTTTTTTAAGCAGGTAATTTGTCACAGAAAGAGGATCTAAATTCAAATCTTCAAATGTTTCCTAGTACCATCATAATCTTAAAAACATTAACTTTGTTAAGAGAAAGAACTACTTTATAGTAATAAGGCAATTACTTAGAAGTACAGAACACAATCTACTGAAGAAAGGAAGCCATCCTAATTCAAGAAAGATCTCTTAGTCCATTTTATACATAAAATATATTCATATGTTGTATACATTTAATATACAGTAAACAGAAATACATAACTCTTCAAATTAATTTTAAACCTAAAATTGTATTGGTTTACCCAGCAATTGGAATCTTCATAATACCATGGCCTGTGCAAACCCAGCTGTCTCTGGGGCTGGCTGGCATGCCTGCACTCAATTGTCATTTAAGTTAACTAGTAAGTACACTTGAAGAGCAAAAGTCCTCAAACTCTGCTAATCTAATTTTCCTATGCACATACTGAACTTCCAATAATTGCAAAAAGCAGAGAAGGGAAGAAAAACTAAATATCACTGACTAGGAAAACCACAAAGAGAATTTTTTGGTACCCTCACATGGATGTGCAATTCAACAATCTGGATGTGCCAGAAGGACTTCCAGTGAGGATAGTGAATCCCTGTGTTAAAGCACAGATATCTATATTCTGTTCAGTTGTCTGTGCACACATCTATGCGTGGATAGCTTTAGCACGTAAAAACAAAGAAAACAATACTAAAGAAGCCTCTGTGCACGTAGTCAGGGAACAATCTGCCCAACAGGACAGCATTTGCAGGTGCGAAGAAAAAAAAAAACCTAACTAAACAATGCTGAATGAACAACATTTTGTACAAAGAATCCTTAATCCATGGAAGTTACTTGATGTTCAGGCACTTCTGTTTTTTGGATTAACAGTGGTCCAGTGGAGAGCTCTGTCACCCGCTGTAAGCTGACGTAACAGAAGTCAAACACCGTATAAGCATTCTTGTAGCAAGAAAAAGCAGTCAAAAACCAACTAAAACCCACAATAAAACAACTTCCCCACAAGTGGCTCTAACATCAGTTATGTGAGTTACTGCAACGGCTGACTGTTTTGCAACACCAGCCTGCACTAACCTTCCTCCACCAATCACCCACTAGGATGCTTTACTCATATATTATTCAGGACTATTATTTTTAAGCTTTGGTGAAGTTTATCATAGTTGCAGACAGGCTTTTTGTGTAAAAAGGTTTATCATAGTTCCAGACATGCTTTTTGTGTAAAAAGGTTAGTTCCGTTATTATCTTTAAGCCAATTTATAAACCAATTAAAGTCCACTCACAGATGAGGTTTAGAAAACTAGATTGGAGGGTCCTTGGACTTTGACAGCTTGTACCAAAATGAGTCTGCACTCAGGAAAATCTGCTGATGATGTGTCTGCTCCATTCTTAATTCTCTGCCAAATGAGATACTGGGTAATACAGGTCACTGAACCAGTGACTGGCTCCCCAGGAAAGCTCAGTTACCAAGGCTCATCAGGTTGCGATTCGTTACCTGCCACGCAGCATGTGCTTGGGCAAGAGGCCAGGACACGAAGCACCTGCCACAGCAACCAAAGCGTTTGAGATCCCTTGAGATACAGAGTGAATGAACTACACAGCAACGACGAAGACCATGGATGCGTCCAACAATGAAATGTGACAGATCATGGATTAATTAAACAACATGTAACTACGGAGACTATTAGTTTTCAGACACCACGCAAACAGGTATAGCAGAGGTTTGCAGATGTGTGAGGTACTGTGTTTAAAAACGGCAAACTTAAATGTATTAAGTTTACTAAAAAGTTTTTTTAAAATTTATTCTCATCAACCTAAATGTTATCTGATAGCATTAGATACTAATGTGACAGAAAAGAAAAAGATAAAATTACTATTGTTTTACTTCCTTGGAAATATTTCCTCTCTAATTATTTGCTTGCCAAACTCACCAAATTTCAGATAAAACACCATGTTTTAGAGACTCAGAAACATCATATAAGGATCTGCACTATTGATAGGGAAGATTTTTGTTA
>NW_009597236.1:0-9226 GCF_000690535.1 Cariama cristata
ATAATTTAAAATTTTATATTTATATATGTTACACACATATTTAAAAGCACAGACATGCTTACATGTGTTGCCTTTTGGATTGGTTCTGAGACCCCCAATTCCACAGATATTTCACAAGAACAGACCTTGCATATAAGTTTTTAGTTTCCAGAAATGTCTGACCAATGCTTATAAGGATTGAATGAAAAAGTAAAATGGAGAAAACACCATTTCTGTATTTGGCCTCTAATTTGAAAGCTCTCTGTAATGGCATGGGCATGCTGTGTTTTCATATCTTGTGCCTCAGTGCTACAGAATTAATACTGGAAGTTTTCTGAATTCAGAATTATTAATGTATTTATGGATGGTAATGGTCTATTTTTATTTTTTTTCAAATTATTCCAACTTCTGTTTAAAACTTCTGTTTAAAACTTCTATAGGAGTTAACTTGGTATCTGAAAAGTACTAAAGCATTAAATGCTTGTAATGAAAAGTACAAGCTTTAAATATGTTTGTAGCTAAATAATTTATTAAGACTTGTGATTTTACTGATTTGGTAAAACTGATACAATTTTAATATAAATACATGCAGAAGCAGTTAAATGTTTTTCAATGTCATGTATATTTGTTTTCATGTGCCCTACAATAGGTAACATTTGAATTTTTCTCTGTACTAATTGGGAAGGTAGCCTTTTCTATTTATTATGAACTTAAGAATGTAAGCCAAGTGTTCGAATTTTTTCTAGTACACACTCTGAGCTGGAAGTGGAGTTGCAAGTTACAGGGGAGCCTGTTACAGGTGAACTTGCGGCTGCCAAAAAGGGGAAGTACCACTTGTTTCTTTCTCTGTCCCTTCTCCCAGCTGCCTGGTATGAACCCAAAAGAATGTGTTGGCTCTAGTGTTTGTCCAGTCAAAGGGTAATCTCTTTCTGCTTGCTAACTCAGCAGAAAGATTATTTTGGTGTTTGGAGCATTGAGTGAGTTTTCTGGTCGTTTAGAAGGTTGAGCAGGCTCAGCGATGTTCTGGAGCAAAGTGCTAGTGGATCAAGTGGAAGGAGAGTCCTTACTTTTCTTGACATCAATGAGGTATTAGCCTGGCTCAAGCCTTAATGTGTAGGTGGTTGTTTTAAACTGTAGGAATAGAGGCCTTAAAAAAAAAAAAAAAAAAAAAAGGGACCTCAGGAAAGCTTGTAGAAACATTTTTCCAAAAACTCCTTTGGAAAGAACTGTAGAAAGGTGGCTCTGGAATAGAAAGAAAGATAACTTTACAGTTTTGTTGCTTCTGACCCAGTTGTCAGTGTTTTCTAAATTCAAAGAAAACGTCCATCTAAAATGTGCTGGGTTTTTTTTGTTAATATCCTGCAGCTCTTAAATCCCAATAACAATAATAAATTGCCTGAATTTCTCAAACGCTTTCTTAAAAATAAGTGTTTGTAGATTTGCCCAGCTGATATACTTGTAGGTGTATTTGATGAATGAGCTGATCGTGCAGAGTAATACAGCTTGGAGGTAGGCTGCCCCTTTCACGATAGCATGTGCCTAAGAATAAGTCAAATTGAAGGATTTGGTATTGGAAGTATCTTAACATTTTGATGCTCAGCTTCATCTGAACAGGCAGTATATTTATCCCAGGAGGTGATAGGAAGGAAGAAGGAGGAAGCGTGTGCTGCAGCACCTCCTTTCCTATGTGACTGGAACTGTGGGGTATGCACAGCCCACTGTGTGCTTCTAGGTGAATTTCTTTCTGAAGGGGCAAGCACAAATGATCTGCTGTCTTCAGCATATCACATAACCTGCTCCCAGCTTTGCTTTTCCTGGGCAACTTGAATGTGGTCTGTGTGAATTATTTTGAAAGTTGCTCCCCTATCTATCTTGAGAAATAGACAAGCTGAATTCACCTATGAGTTTTTACTAAGTAGCATGTTCCAGATAAATCCAGCGTGATGGCGGAGAAGCTCTGTGGCTGCCAGGAAGGATTAGCAGACAAAGGGTAGTTGCTATCAAAAGAAATAATCCTGCATTTTGCTGTTGAGGATTCTGTAGGAAGGTGCTGTGTGGTGAAGCCAGTAGGCCATCCTGTAGGGTACCATTCTTCTTGAAAGCTACAGGGACTGTTGATGTTCACAGTTCAGCTGTGGTAGGAGGGTATCTGTCCTCCAGACTGATGAATGCCATGGAGTACCTCATTCCTGTCCCTATGAACTTGTATTACTTAGCATGGAAAGGAGACTACTGTACAGTATTTTTCAGTCAGTGTGACCCTTGCTAAGAAGCCCTGGTATTTAAAAAGGCTCATTCACTTTTTGTATTTAAAAAAATAAATTTACATGGAAAACAAGTACCCATGTTACTTTCAGATGACTTTAAAACTAGCCAAAAATTTTATCAGTCTGATATAAAAATTGTGACTTTTAAAAAACTGCTTTTTAGACTTCAAAATTCTTTTAGTCAGACTTTGTTCTTTTTTTCTCATTATCTAAATCTATCTTACCTTGATTTGTCGATTCACCACAGCATCAAATTTAGATGAGAGACAAGAATGGTTGAATATTGAGTGACAGAACTTCCAGGCATGTTTATAAGCAAAATACAATGTGAAATATAATGCACAGTGTATGTGTGTGTGTATAATAGCTGCACTCAGCCACCTGCTTAGGATTATCTTTCACTGCATAAAAAAACCTCATTAGTTTTAAAGTTGGGGGGGATTAACTTTAATCAAGAAACTTTTTTAAAAAAAGCTTGAAACTTCTGTTCATGAGTGGCAGCATGAAGTCTGTTGACTCACTTGATTTTATTTTAATTTTTTTTCCCCATAGTTGCAGTAGCAAGGCCCTCTACTGTCTTTAGTTTTCATATGCAAGAAAAGTTCCATTCACAAAGCTATCAAGTGTGGTGGCAGCAGACTTTACAGTAGTTGTTTATGTGACTCAGGTGCTGAGCTGTTTAGACAAAGCCTCTGCAGCTTAGGATCTGAACAGTGTTTCTTGGGGACGCTGGCCTAATCCCATGAATTTAAATCCTTCTGTTTAGAGTCCTTCTTTAACAAGACCCAGCTGTCAGCCCTGTCTTCCACAGTTGTTCTACTGTATAGAAATTTCGTGTTCCCTTCCTCAGTGGCATGACTTACACTTTCTTTTTACCTTTGCTATGGAAGCTGATTTTCTTTTTCAGGAATGTATGCTTTAAAACATTAATTCTGTGTTAAATATTTATATTTAGTCTTAATCTATACAATTACATTCTAGATAAAGCCCTTTCGGTATGCATCAGTTGGTGCCTAACTGGCTTTTAGACTGCTCTAACCTTTGACATAACAAAACTTTATGTTGAGCCTGCTTTCTTGCTTTAAGTGCCTTTTTTCCCAGGGAGTATAGTCCAGAACTGGTGCTTTTCCACCGCTTCCCTCCCTCACTCTCTGCTGCCAAGATTTATTTAGAAACTGAAGTAATACAACTTTTCAGTATGAACATATATCTTTAGAGCACATCTTATGTATAAAAAATTAATTAAAAAAAATTCTTAGTGACTTTCACAAGGTTTATAAACTACAGATTAAGGTCAGTGCTCAGTAGGCAATGCTTAGACTCCTGTTAGCAGTCTGTGACAAATTTTGTAGCTTTATACCTCAAATTGTTGATACTGGTTTGAGTTACTGTGTGGGTGACTTAGTTTAAGATAATTAAACTATCCTTCTAGAGAAAGGATGTTGAATTGACAGTAGAAGCAAAATCCCAAGTGAAGAAAGTATTAGAAAGAAAAAAAATGCAGGGAGAAATATTGTCAGTTTTCTGTTTTTTAAAGAGACTTTGAAGATCTTTTCAGTGACATTCTACTAAAATGGCAGATGAGAATTAAGTTGTATTTTCAGTCTTTATCAGTGATCAATATGCCTTTCTATATGTGCTCACAGACTTTCTCATCTTCAGCAATTTGTGCAGGCTTTACTAGAGAATAGTGGTGGTGGAATCATTACAGGCTTTGGCACCCTGCTCAACCAGATGTGTCTCAGAAGTTGCTTTGTGGATTGAGATCACTTCTGGAATGGCTTCTCTCCTACTCTTTGAGGAAAAAAAGAGCAAGTGCTGAGAAGAAGAGTTGTGCAAGTGTAGGACTTCCTTCAAGGGATTTTTTCTTTTTTCCCTTGCCTGCTGGGGTTGTCAAAATACAACTTGAATTCTTCCAGTATCAACAAAGAAAATGGTGAGTTGCAGTTTATACAGCAGGAAGTTGGTTTTGTGTCTTGTTATTGCATGTGAGGTTTATGGTGATCTGAAATTGTGCCTAATCACCTTCAAGATCCAAGGGAAGATGCTGATAAAGTACTCTCTCAAAGCAGTGGTTCTACTGCAGTTGTGAGATTCATAAACCTGATTTTCTACCTACATCCATATTGTGCAGAACCTGTCCATACCTTCTCCTTTTCATGCTACATAATTGCTCCCAAATTTCATTGTATGGCAAGGGCCCCTTCAGTGCATATGCCTCACATCACTACCTAATGAGCAGCGTTGATGTCCTGCCAACTGATCCTCTCGCCTTTCCTGTCATAGAAAACTGCCCCTTTCCTGCTAACTTCCAGCCTTTCTTTCCAGTCTTGACTGCTAAGTCTCATCTCTGTCCAGTGCCTGACGTCAGTCTTTCTCCTAGACTCACAAGACTCCTCTCCAAGGCACAGCTTTTCCAAGGAAAAACCTCTCCTTATATAGTATTTCTTTCTTTTCTGGTAACGTCATGGTGCAGTACCATACATCCATTTTTTTCCATCCGTGGCGATCCTCAGTGGCTGTCATCATCTGCCTCACACCTCAATAGGCACACATCCTTCTGTGTAGAGGTTGGTGATGAAAAAGAGTGATGGGGATAGAGCGGGGTTTTATGTCCCTGCTTGCAGTTTGCAGTGAAGTTGGAGGATGAAAGTTGACTGACAATTTAAATGCTTAAATCAGGTCTTACTTGTGGCTTTAAATATAAAATTGAACTGGAGTAGCCTGTTGTTTAGATATGTTTATTTTTGGTGTAAGCCGGTGGTGGTGTTCTTCTGCTCAGCTATCTTCTAAATTGAATATACTTTTTCCTTCTTTGATAATGTTTCAGCCAAACGATTATTTCCCTACTCATCCTGTGGTGTTTCTTAAGATTATGCTGTTTTGTAATGGCTAACTGTAAGCAACAAAGTGTGTTGACTCATAAATGCCAAGAATGGCACACCTGTGTACTTTATGTATCAAACATTAGTATCTGGGTTTTCTGAAAAATACACAGTTGAGTTGTTCTTTTATTTTTATTTTTTTTTTTCTGGAGATGGTAGTTCTAGTTACGATGGAATTAAGCTTTTCACAATGTAATCTTAATTCTTACCAAAAATCCCAGGTCAACTGTTGCAGCTGAGGTTAGTGTAAAGAATATATACCCTGACAGAAAAGTTTATATAAAGCAACCTGTGAAGAATGTTGTTTATCATAGCTAAAGCACTGCTCTTCCATTTTTTTGAACCGTGGTTTATAGACTGTGGCTAGGCCCTTGCTGAGAGGGATTTGGCAACTTCTTCGGAGTCTAGATAGTATCCACATCATACAGATTGCCAGTGTCTGGTGTGCTATCTTAAGTGAGCATTGGCATAATGATTTTTTTTTTAACCTTTGAGAGGGTTCCTTGAGCAAAAATTAGTTTTTAACTGTACTAAAGCATAGAGTAGCTCCGAGTCTTATGAGGAAATATTCTCACCTGCATTGTAATTTGACCTATGACCTAAATGATTTTCTTACACCTCCCTTCTTGTTGGTTTGACCCTTCATATATGCCATCTTCTATAAGTACTGTTAAGATGTCGAGCTTGTAGAGGTATTTGGCAGTTACTTGCTTTATTTTGCTTTCTTATAGTTGAAAGACAGCCTAGTATATGTATAAACATTAATTTTTTTGAGTATTTATTCCTGGTGGAAAAAGACTCTGTACAAGCACAAGAAACCGGTCTGTAAAGGGATGTGAATCTTACAGTGATTGGTTGGCAAGTGCTTTCTTCTCAAGTGCCGGGTGAGCCTAAAAGTATTGCTGTTAGCCTGGTGATTGTTACTGTTGGGCCACAGCTGCAAGAGTATTTGGGTATTTCCTGGAATCTATGCATAAGGCCAAATATTATAACAAAAGTCTTTGCTATTCTTAATCTACTGATGGAGAAGTGAGACTACATAATCTTTTCTGGAATGGATGAAGTTGCAGTAGGTAAGCTTATAAAAATTAATTTACAGTGTGCCTTCTAGTGCTTTTCTGGATTGAATAGAAGATCCGCAGGGCAGTGTGGTGGATTGGGTACCTGTGGAGCTAGGTAACATAAGATCTGTATGTATAAGATTTGTACAACAAATCTGTAACATCATAGATTTTATGTTCTGCTGTTACATGCAGAATGTTGCTGAAGGTACAGTTACAGATGTAGACAGTTTTCCTTGTTCTGTCTTCCCAAACCATGAGTAGTTTGCTTTATATTCGTTGCTGTGGCCCTTATATGTAAAATGGAAACCTTCCCTCCTTCATTCTTCCAGCATGTCTGGTGTAGTTTTGGTGATAAATCAATACAAAGATGTTAAAGGCTTGCATTTTTACTTGAATCATTAAGCCCTTGGGAAGTTTCAATAAAAGTTCAGACATTTTAAGTTTTTCATTTGCCTTTCTAAAGGTTTTATATAAGCTTTAGTGGAGCTTCAGACTGGCTGATCGGTGTGTGTGTGTCTACCACGTCATTAGGAGATGTGCACTTCTGGGTCTCTCATCCACTTCCTTTGTGTACTCTGGGGACAAAAGGATTGCCTACATTGCCCTTAGTGTTCTCGTATCATTTGCAGCTGTGTATTAGGATAATAACTGTAATTGAATTGAATATTATGTTTCAAGACTCAAGTGAGTTGCCTGCTGTGATCAGGAATGTTTGTCTTCTCCCTATACTGCTGCTCGTCTCCCTCCCCACCCCATTCACAATTAATGAAATATTTAGGGGTGCTATGTTTTCCTGAAATGTGTGGCCATAGCTAAAATTGGGAAGGCAGAGCAAGGAGCGGAGCGCAGGAGTCTGAGGTAGGGAATCCTCATTCTGAGATACTTGTGTAGTCTGTCTTGCTGTGTACTCAAACTAGTGGCTAGAGTTGGCTGAAATCTGTTCCACCTCTATCCCTCAGATCAAATTGGCAAGAAATGTCCAAGGGCTTTTCTTTTTCCTAATCTGTATGGACCAAGAATCACCTCTTAGAGGCATCTGAAATTTATTTTGTTTAATAATTTTTCACTTATTGTACAGGCTCCATCAACCTTCAGCCTGGCGGCAGTGTAATGGCCTGCAACATACAGAAAGTGTAATCTTGAGGATTTGTAGGAAGGATTCTTCTGAAAGGAAAACGCAGGGCTTAAGTAGCAGAATTTGTGAGTCACTTGTGGTTCTGGAGCAGGTGGGAAAGAGATGCTTTTTAATGGTAATTTACGTGAGTGAAAGTTGCCATTTATCTAAAAACCTCCTAGACAGATTGAGCTGATTGTGTATTTATGTCGTCTTCAAATACTGTCATGAGCATGTTCAAAGTATGTTGTCTGGAGTCAAGCATAAATAACCACCTTAAAGTTTTGAATTTGTACATTCTCAAATTGTATAATAAAGCATAACTTGACTATGAACCATTTTTTGGACATCTAGCTGTCTTTTGTCAAGGTTGCAGCTCCCCTAAGATACTTTTGTTTCATTTGTAATACAAAATGCATCCTCTGTCTACTTCCTACTAATATTTGAAAAAGATTAATTATGTAAAAACATCATTCCAAAGCTAAAACTGAATGGGAGAAGAGATGCTACTATAGTGTTTGTCTTATGATAATTGCATAATGAAGATTCTGGAAAATTGGAGCTAACGTATGTTTTTAAGTATATCTCTGCCTACTGAAAGCAGGCTATACTTTAACATAGATTTAAAGCTATACATTTTCCTAACTTTCGTCTTCTCACTCTGTTTTCACACTGAAAATTCTCTAGTCTTAGCTGCTAAGACTAAGATACTGGCTTCTGCAACTAAGTGTCATTGTTGTAGAGAACACCTGTGTTTCATCCTCTGTTTGAAAAATATTTTAGCTAAGGCAACTTCTGTTTTTATGATCTCTGGCTAAGCAATTTTTTAGAGCTGTCTCCAGGTTGTCTTCATAAAGAATGTGCTGTGAGACATGAAGTAATCTAGGATGCTCTTTTTATGGGAATCGGTTTAATGTCCACTTGGGTACTCTGGCTGGAATCTTGGTTCAGGAAATGAGACACAATGATTGATAAAGCCCCTTCTTTTCAAGGCAACATCTGTTTGGCTAGATGTGAGACAAACACTGAAATATATTGGAGGGAATAAAGGTTTTACTATGTGCCTCTTCAGCAGCACAAATTTCGAATTCTTCAATAGACATTTCAGTAATGCTGGTGTGTCCCCTCTGTTAGAGGAAGAAGGATCTTTTAAATGTGTTTTGATATACAAGGGGTCACCCAGTGGAGACTAGTTTAAAATTTCGTGCTGCAATTGTGGAAAGCTAGAGTCAATATAAATAGTAATAATAATACAAAGACAGCTTAAGTGATAGTAAGAAACCAACCCTGTGGAATATGGGGTAGACTTCTGCTTGATCCAGTTTGCATTTTACTTCTCTCTTTAAGCTTGCAAACAAAGAAGAGGTGGGTGGGTATTTTGTGAGTGGTTTTGCTGTGGCACATCAGAATTATTTCCCATTGTTAGAAATCAAAATGATGAAGTAGACATTCTAGTATCTTCAGTTTCTTTCTGGAAGTTGTGGGTGCTTGTGTCAAATGAGGTTAGAAGGGAAGTGTGCAAGTTTTAAATACAAGGGGAGTTGGTAGCTGCAGTGGGTGAGAATATGGAGAACTATGTTTTTCTACTTCTTTATGCTGCTAGTCAAAACCAGCTTTATTCTTTCATATTTGTATTGTTTGTGAAGGGTACTGTGTTGTCATATCCCTGCTTAACGCACTGTCTGCTTCATTCTGAAGATTTGGTGCTGAATCTGTGGAAGACCAGGGAGCACCCATGGTATGTTTGACTGTCCTGGTTAGAATCTCTGGGGGTAGCTGTTGAACAGCCTGTTGTAATCTGAAAGGTGTAACAGTGCTCTCAGGAACAGCACTGAGTTTTAGAAAACCTGTATTTATTCTATACAGCACTGATGGCTGTGGGGTTGGAATTCATTCGAGGATACTGAAGGAGCTGGC
>NW_009597237.1:0-5335 GCF_000690535.1 Cariama cristata
TGGCCTGGGCGAGCGGCGACGGCCCCTGCCCCTGTGAGGGACCGGAGCGGTGCTGTAGTCGCCCACAGGCGTTTCAGAGCACTTCGGCCGGGCTCCTGAGGCACGGCGTCTGTCCGCCGGCCTTGCTTCGCCTTTTCCTGTCGCCCGAGACAGATCGCGTGTTGAAGCTTTTACACTTCCAAAGCGTCGTAGAAAGAGTACCTTCATCTGGTCCCTGTGCCTTGATAACACTTACGTGTGATGTCATGAGTACGGGCAACACTACTTAAATGACTAGTTTTAATCGTATAATGTTTATTGGTAAAACCTGCAGTTGCTATGAGGGCTGTACAAAAACAGTATTGTTGCTTAGGACTGCCTGACAGGGATCATATAATTCCTGAGCATGCTTATTTTACATAATCCCTGAGCATTGATTTACCTGCTGAAATGATTTCGTAATGAGTTCAGTATGTTTATAAGACATTTTTCTATATAACCATATTTTTTTTGCAGAAGATATCAGTTGTTTGTATGATAAATTTGTTGTAGTACAATTATATGTTGCATTTGCCTATCACTACTTTTTTCTTTAATTTTTGTTTCTAGCTATGCATCTTTTTCCTTTTTATTTCTGGTCCCATTAAATGTGTCACTTTAGGACTCTTTTCTTTCAGAGTTTGGATTCGGATCCGTCATAAGCCTTTTCCCGGTTTGTTTGTGTCCCTTCTTTGGCTTCTTTGTCCAAAGTAGTGGTTGAGCATTGTATCTTTTTGTTCTTTACTGTTGGCTGCCTCTTACAAATTCCAGTACATGCTTAAAACCTGGCTTCTCGATAACCTTTTGACTGTCATCTCTGTTCTCCTTGGTTTTGTTTGCCTTTTTGCTTCGTGAATCATATTCAGTGATTCATTTAAAGAGTACTTATCTCTGTTGTTGCTTCAGCTTTGGTGATCCTTTCCCTGGAAGATCCTCTCTTTCTGTCTTCAATTTGACATTGAACTGGACCATCAAAAAATACAATTCAAATTATCAACTTCACACACTATTCACAGTTCATAATCTGATAGTTCACACTTGTTTTCTTTTATCTGAACAAAAAAATCTGTCTCTGCATCATCTTGTGTAGGATGCCTTGAATTCCTGTAGCTTGAACACAAGTACAATCAAAAGGAACTAGTTGATTTTTTTTTTTTTCTTTTTTTAACCATTTCTCTGTAGCTAAGGAAAACTGTTCCACTGTACTTGTTTTGCAGGTCTGTCAGTGTGGATTTGTCTTTGACTAGGTCTCTTTCTTGCAAAACAGCACAGAGATTTTTTTGTCTATTGAGACACACAAATTTGCCAGAAGCCTTTGTGTATTACCTCTCGATTTGTACCGTTTCTGCCTCAAAACCCCATTATAGTGTATTGCATCCTGTCTGTGGTCATCATTGCATCTACCGATGATGCTGTTTGAGACTATTCTTATGAGGTTTTTTAGCACTTGTTTGTATTTGTACTTTTGCCCAGTGTTTTATTGCCAGGGAAGCTGGGGGTTAAAGAAAGACAAGGTAAAGCAGCTCTCGTATCACACATTAAATTCCTTCCGGAAGCCAAATTTTTCCTTTTAGGTGCCATTGCATTTGAAAATGGTGAACAGCTGATGTGTGGATGGCACTGCTTATTAAATTAGTCACAAATGTCATCACCATTGTCTTTTCTGTCATTTTGTTATAAACTATATACTTTTGTAGACTGTACACTTGAGACTAGGCCTGTTTTATCCTGTATGCATACAGAAAAATCAAAATCTCATTATGTGCTAGTTTCTTTCAGCACAGCTTTCCTTTAGCAGTGTTGCTTAAATCTTGATCCAGTGCTGTTGCTTATCAATAAAAGTATGTATCTCTTCAAAAAATATATAAAATCAAAAGCTAATTTAGAATTCATTTAAAATGTGAAAAATTATTTGGGATTTTCTTGCTCACTGAGATGTATTGTTGCTGCTGGGTACAACCATGGGTACGGACCTTGCTTGTTTCTTCAAGAAATCTACCTGATACTCTGGTTCATGCTATTCATCTTGTCACTGATGCTGAGTGTTATGAAGCTCTGTGTCTGTCTGCTTTCTGTTTTATATTGGTGGGCCACAGGGGATGGGGCTGGTAGTGGTGGCAAGAAGTTGGGTTCTGCTCCTTTTTCCTGCAATGATAACCACGATTCTGCTTTTGTGTGGGAGAAGTTGCTCAATCCACTGAGCTTTTACAAGTAGAGCTAGGCTGATTTTATACAATGGATCCCAATATAGAGGGGGAGTTGGGAATCATCTGCTCCTTGCTTTTTAGGCTTCCAGTATCAGATAGGTGTTTTATTGTCATGCTGCTTTTAGGAGTTATAAAGTTAAAGCTTGCCAGGTAGTCACTGGGCATCTGTTGCTCAAGGTGCTATAGAACTAGGAATATCATCAGCTTCCCATGACTGCTTGATTTTTTTTTCTTCTTTTTTTTTTTTTTGGTACTTATTAAGAGAAGCTTCAATTCTGGCCTACTATGTTAACATTGAGACTGTATTGCACAGGATGTTTCTAAGCTATGCTTTAGTAAGCATCAGTTTGATAACATTTCAATGATGATAATTTGTAAAGCTACTTTATGTGGCTGAACTGTGGCTGATGTCTGCATTAGTTTGCAAGAAACTGACTTGACAGGTATGAATTTCCATGATACATGGTGTTTGCATTATGAGCATGTGTACTTTGAACTGTATTTCTTAATTGGAATGTAATGTCACTATGCTTGCATTCCCAGTAAATCTTACTTGTAAGTTAGTTTTTGTTGTCACTGCTTTTGTGTTTCGATGACTAAAGGCAGTGAACAGCAGGCTGTCACCCCTTACAGAAAGTCTGAATAATCTGAATCTTGGAGTTTCTTTGTCACAACTAATGCTAGGTTTTGTCCTAGCTGGTTATTGTGTATTGGATCTTTCAGATTATCCTGGTTCACCTTTACATTGTATTTCACTGATGGAGCAGGTTAGAGCAGGTGAACTTCTGAAACCTGTCCTGCTTTAGGAAATGCTTCTGACCAAGGCTTAAAGCTGAGTAGCTGCCTGAAGTATTTACATGTTAGTTATCTGAATGTTGTCTTCTGTACTGACAGCTGGAGCAATCAGTTCTTTGTCCACCTGATGAGTTTATGTCCAAAAGATGATGTCTTGGGCCTCTGCCTCAAAACTTCAGGCTGTTTTGATCATCTTTTTAAGTAAGACTCCAGAGCTTTGCAGCCTTACAAGTATTTTCGATATGTACAGTGTGACTGGCTGGCTTGAAGTGTAATTATATTGGTTGAGATTAGCTTTATGTCTTTCCTGAAAGATTTCCAAAGAATGTTTTTTTTCCCTACTTGCAGTACCTTGAAGAGTGCAAGTCCTGCATCTCCCAAAAGTGTATGTCCACTTCTGTCCAGCATCTGGTGATGTCTAAATCTTGCTTAATCTGCTGTGCATCTTCTGTGTGTTGTATTTTGTCATGGCACAGAACTGAATATGCTTTAATTATTATTTAACATAGTCTATTCTACAGCTGTCACAAGTTAGTGTATGAGAAGTCCTTTCATGAGCTCTTCAAATGGCGGTGTAAACACATTAATTACTGTATTTTGCAATGCCTGGGGTGGCTCTACCACATTGACTATTAGCTTCCCAAACCTACTGGGTGTCTGTCTTTACAATTCCCTTGTATTTCAGTAGTCTACAAGTTTCCTAAATTAATGACGATTCTGGCTTCAAGTTAACGTTAGCAAATCGGAAGTAAGTGTTCTAGCTGTCTCTGTTGAAAGCTTTGACAATTAAAGTCTGCTTCCTGATTTCTTTACACAATTATTCCCTGTGATAATTCTCTGGAGTATTAGCTTTCTGCAGAGGGGTAAGAAATCATTCTTTACACCCAGAGAATTCCTTTTAGCTAATTAGAATGGCAATCAGTTTGGCCAATATGACAGTGGTTTGTGATCTACAAAGGCTATTTGGATTTCATTTTTTTTCTTTATGCAATGTGCTCCCAGTACCTTTTTGCCTTTACCAGCATTTCAGATGCAGCTCCTTCGTTTCATGGGAGGCATTGAATAGTATTTGGGGCCACGTACTCTTTGCAGTTTTTTTGTTTTATGTGCAAGGCCAGAATGTTCTGCAAAAAATTCTTTATTGTCCACAGTGTGAATCAATGCAAAAAAAAAAAAATATTCATTTGAACCACAGTTGAAACACATTCTTTTGCAGAAATAAGTGGATTTGCAGAATTGTTTAAAAATTTATCAGGAGGACTACTTAGTTACTTTACAGAATTTATACAGTATTTGCTAGTTGAAGAATTTTTATTTTCAATAGAGAAAAGCATCAAAAATATTCCTTATTTATAGTCTTACAGGTTTGTTAAAACTTGAAATAAAATTGATAAATACATTTGTTTATAATCTGCACAAAACCACTATCAGCAATGGTCAAGAAAGAAGCAAATAGGCTGTGTTACTGTGAATTATTTCTTAGAGAAGTATTATTTGTTAAGATCCTGCTGAGTGGAGGATGGAGGGAAGACTGTTTCTTTTTCGCAAGTTCATAGTGTGACATGCTTGGAACTGTATTAGAAGTTTCAAAAACTGTGGCTTTGGATCAGATTATTTATCTTCTTTTCATAAGTGCACTCTAGTTCTAAGTTGATGTACCAGACCGGCACACATCAATGACACTGCTGGGGTTCCTCATATGCTTTATGCTGGGAAAAGGGAATACTGTTGATCATGAGGAGCAGTCCCATTTGTTTGTTTCTGCACTTCTTTGTCATCTATTGTTTGTAATGCCTTAAGCATGTAGCTGCATAACAAAGTAGATTGAGGAACTGATCCTACTGGAAACAATCTTTTTCTTTGAAGTATATGTGAACCTATACCCTCCTGTTGAATCTGTCATTTTCATTAAATGAAAGATGGAGAGAAAGCAGAAAGTGTGAGACAATTTAAGAAAGCTCGTAACATGGGGAATAATAGACAAGAGGAGTTAGAGACCTGCGCATACCTGCAGGGTTGTGACCGTTTTGGCGTTGCAGAGACGTGGTGGGATGGCTCCTGTGACTGGACTGTTGGAATGGAAGGACAGAGGCTCGTTCAGAAGGACAGGCAGGGGAGGCGAGGAGGGGGTGTCACCCACTATGTCAATGACCAGCTGGAGTCCATGAAGCTCTGCCTGGGGATGGATGAGGAGCCAGCCGAGAGCTTAAAGGGAGGGCAGGGACAGGTGACATTATAGTGAGGATCTGCTACTGGCCACCCAACCAGGAAGACCAAGCGATGACTCCCTCTATAGACAGATAGAAGCAGCCTCA
>NW_009597238.1:0-2589 GCF_000690535.1 Cariama cristata
GCCGCTCCCGCCGCCGTCCCTGGCCCTCCACCCGAGGCGTGGGGCAGCAAGCACAGGGGGAGAGGGGTTTTTTGTTGTTGCGGGGTTTCCCTCTTCCATTTTTTGTTTTCCCCCTAGGGGGGGCCTTAAAAATAGCTCCGCGGTCGTCATCGGGCACCGAGCGAGGACGTGGCAGGGTTCGGCGAAGCAGAGTCGCTGTACATTAGCCATTTCTCTTAAAGCGTTAGTAAAGTTAACACAGCCTCGATGGCATCTGAAATACTAAATAAGAGACCAGTTTCAACCCCTTTCCTCACTGGAGGGGATACACTAGTATGTTTCTTATTTTTATTTTCCTTATAGCCTGTTAAATTGACTAATAAAGTCAACACAGAGTTCTCTGTGTGGCTTCAAAAAACTCAGTAATTTTGTTAGAAAACGTTGAAATCCAACCCCAAAGTATTCAGCCCAAATATTTAGTTAAAGTAACCCTGTGGGTTAATAAACTAAACAAAGGCAAACCATGCAAAACTGCAGCAATGAAAACCAGGCTTAAATAAACGAAGGAAAGTTTATAAGAACCCTTTAGCTGGAAAAAACCAGCGAAGGAAAACTGCATGAAAGTTTAATACGAAGCATGTGATACGCAGGAGCTCGTTTTACAGGTACGCGGGTTTGCCTCTGACGGTCGCTGTCCCCAGGAAAGTTTCGAAAGTTATTCTTCTGCTAAGCTGCATTTCCTTCGAAACCTCATGGCAGCGGTTTCTGCTGAAGAAACCCTCGGCAGCTTTTGGCAGGTTAAGAGGAGCGCTTCTCTTCCCTGCTGCAGCTCTCCCTCACCGCCCACGTTTTGCCGCGTTGCTAATTTCGGTGTCTGACTTGTTTAGTTATTTCAGCTCCAGTAATGCGGTTGCAAAATATTTACCTTTCACACAAGAATCTGGATTATTTTGATTAGAGACCGATGCACTCTTCAAAATGTTTGCTTATGTGCCAGAGTTCGAAGAGGGGCACAACAAAAGATCTCTCTTTTCAATCGCCGCTTTTAAATTAGTTACTGATAGCTAAAAACCGGTTTGCTATAGGGATCGACTAAGTCTTTCCAAAAGCATACAAGGAGACTCAAAACAAGCTGTTTAAAATAGCTATGCTAAATTATCTCAAACTGCCTTCAGCACGTCGGCAGTTTGGTAATAATTATAAGCGTTGCCGTTCTGCAGTTTAGATCATCACGAAAGAAACCTTCATGAAAATTGTTTTTTGATCAAATAAAGGGCATGGGATTGGTGACATGTTTTTCTCTATGGAATAATGGGTTTCCAAAATTATTTTCTTTCTCATTATATCCCCAAAGAAGCAGCCGTGGAGCAGAGCGCTGGAAAAACAAGCCCAAAAATAACAAGAGATTGTTTAAACTTCTCGTTGTTGCTTTTCATTTTCAAGAAAAGCTGAATAAACAGCGTCGGCCCCGCCTGACAGACCAGAAAGCAGGTTTGCAATGAAAGAGGCATGCAGAGGGAAAAGAGGAGGGTTTTTTCCTTCCCTTTTCGAGTACTTAACTTTCCCCTTTTCAAAAAGGAGATGCGTGCAGCCCAGGGAGCACTTTATTTACCGTGTGCAGAAGAAATAAGTCAAATTTAAAATTAACCTCGAGTCGTGCTGGGAATAGATCGGACCAAATGTTGGGGGAATTCCTTTATTCCCCCTTTCTGATATTTTTGTCTAATTCCGCTGCTTAACCATCACCCCTTATACTGCCAAGTAAGGGAACGGTCCCTCTCGGTGACGAGCCCCGATGAAATGATTTTCTTTAAAAAGAAGAGAAAGATGGACTAAGGAACTTGGGGCAACAAAGCTTTACAAGTAGAGAAGAAAGACTCGGGTAAAATACGACACATTTATCTATCAATCGCTAGACAAGACAAAGAAGGCTTAACAACAGTTTGAAAAGAGTGGCCTGTGAATGGTTACTATTCAATTTGTATTTTATTCCCCGCTGGTCATGGAATTGAGATCAGAAGAAAAAGTGAAAACACATGGCTGAGGTCAGTAGGATCAGAGAACCACCACATACAGCAAAGGGAAGGAAAAGCAATGGGAACTTGTGTGAAGAAATGGATTATATAAACAGAGCTTACCATCGCCTGCACCCCATTATCCTATAATTTACACTGCATGGGAGCATAGAAATATATTAAACTAGTGATAGGTTTCACCGTTGCGTTATGCCAATCAATCCCATTATATACTTTCAGACATGTTTAGAATTCTTGGACTAATGTGTTTATTTTAAATATCACAGGGAAATTATGACATCACCGGCAAATAATGCCGGGGAAGGTTGCCTGCTTTTTGAAGTGTGCTGCAGTGAAACATGATTTTAATTACATAATCACTTTGAAAGCGTAATTATATAATAAACGAGGGGGATTAAGCGGGAAGTATATAGTATATTAAAAATTGCTTAGGTCCTGGAAAAACAAACCGAATACACGATGAGAAATGCTCGGTCACGGGGAGCACTTGATAAATTCGGGCTATCGCATTTATTTGCGTTTCGTCCCGGGCGACAAAAAGATGTCCCCTCCGACAGCCCGCGACGTTCGCTTC
>NW_009597239.1:0-2861 GCF_000690535.1 Cariama cristata
TGTGGGTGTGTGTGGAATCCCGCGTCCCCTCAATGCTGTAACGGCGTCAGGCGCCAAAACCCGAGGGACAGATCGCAGCTGCCTGCGGGGCAATACTTCGCCTGCTTTTGCATAGATTTGGTTTGTCTTAAAGGCACCAGTCTGGCTTAAATGGGTATTTTCCCGTACAAGATAAACTGACAGCATAGTTTAACTGCTTTAATCTCTCAAATATGTCTGTACAAAGTTAGAAGCGTGCAATTTAGAAAAATCAGGTGGGATAAGTTTCAGCCCGCCCACGGATCCCCGGTACCTGGCTGCGCCCATGCCCTTAGGTCACCCCGGTTGTGAGACAAAACATGTTAAACTTCAGTGAAGAGTTTCCCTTTGATTTTAGTGGGAAGTGCAGCGCTCAACTTCTCCGGAATGAAAACTGAGGGCTTGTACCTTAATTCATCTTTAATACACTGTGACTAGAAATTCAGCGCTTACCGGGAGTCAAAAAAAATCCCCAAGCAAAGCAGAGCAGAAAGAACAGAAAAGACCTGCTGAAATGGAAATAAAACCATGTTGGAGTTATTGTTGCCAAAATAAATTATAAGATAGAGCGCATTCCAGAGCTAATACGGTGGAGGAGACGTTGAATTGGGCAGCTGTTTCTCAGAGCAGGTTGCGAAACATTAATACATTTCCATCAGAAAGCAAGGCAAAAAAAATAAAGAGCTTGGAAAAATTCAAAGAGGACTGTGAGGGTGCAAACGAAGCCAAACTGAGAGGCCTCTGCTGCTGCTGCCCCACGGGTAGAAATGGAAAAGGAGAGTTTGGGAAGGGTGGCTGGCTGCTGCATTGCTGTTTAGGAATCGTGCCTGGCTGTAGCCAAGCATCCAAGTGGCCCGGCGGTCCGAGTGTCCGAAAGAAGTGTGTTAAATGACGCTGTTGGGAATTTTCCACTGCTTTTGGTTTGGGATCTCTAAATGGGCTGGTTGTAGACGAGTTTGACTCCAGAGAGGAGGGCGAACAGCCCTTAACTCGAAGCGAACTCTGCCTCAAGCATTTTGGTTTGTTATAGATGTCAGTAAAGGGAACCGGAGGGATGGAGGCTGGGCCCAACAATATAGATCCAGCAAGGCTGAGATTAGTAAATGCACATGACTAAACTGTAGCGGTAACTGTAAACTGAGCAAGTGAAAGTCCTGTGTCTCACTCTTGAGCTGGGACTGATTTTCTGTATGGCTTTGGGTTTGTTTGGTTTTTTTTTTTTTCAACTTTGTCATTAAGAATTTATGCCTGTTAGTTAATATCAGTAATATGCCTTTCCTTAACTTTCTAAAGTTAAGGATAAAAGAAAAATCTTTAGGTACCCCCCTTCCCAGCCTTGTATTATTAAGCTTTTCATGCTTACCCTGTGTTGATGCAACTCCCATTAAATTTCATGGGCGGTAGCCTTTTGATCAGAGGCAAGAAACAGACCTGTCGGATCAAAACCTCCTCTGAGTTTGTAATTACTGAAAACTAAACTCTTCCCATTCAACCGGCCAATTAATTTATGAAGCAGTGAAACCCATTTGTGCATTTTTAGTATTCTCAACAATATGGAATGAAAACAGTTAGAATTTGTGCTTATGTGGCCTTTTTTATTCCATATCAAGAATCCAGAGAGAACATTCATGTTTCAGTCTTTGACAGTCTGATGATCTGGTAGATGCATCTCTCTGAACGTACCTGAACTTCTCTGACTGTTGGAATGAGATAGTAATCAACCGAATTTCTGCGTAATAGAAATCATTAATGGAAATTCATGAGCCTTGTAGAAGTACTTCAGAATGATTTATTATTTTAAAACCTTATATTTATGTGGGATAATAGGCCAAAATATTTTGCATGAAATATTTATTACCTGCACTTAAAATTGTACTGGATGGTTAAAGTGTTATTTTGTCCTACTGCAACAGAGAAGAGCAAACTCGGGATATTTCTGGTAAGAAGAAATCTGAGTTTACCAGAAGCTTCTTAAAATTACCTTTCTAATCATCCGGGCACGACACTTTTCGTACACAGATAAGCTGAATTATTTTCTCCTATTTTAATGTGAAACTAAATGTCTTGTTTGGGCCAATACCAAAGAGAAGAAGTGCTTTCTTCTCACCAGGAAGGGTTTTCCCCTAGGACTACACTATCCAAAGGACCTTGATCCTTTGATTTATCAGCAAGGCAAAGGAGAGAGGGGATTTCTCTACTAACTGTATTTAAGGATGGTGGGAACCACTGGTAAGTACTGCAGAAGTACTGAGGTTTGCAGCCTCCTTGACCTGTTTTCCCCATATCTCTACATTTACGAACATGCGGAAGGACTAGGTCAGCTAGCTTGATGCCTTTAGCCTTCTTTGCATAAACAATTTCAGGTCTTTTAAAATGTTTCTTTCAGTTCCCTTAGCCAGCCAGCCATAAACAATTCGGACTGCAGAGAGATAAAATACAAAGCTTTCCTCAGTGAAGGACAGGGATTAACAGAGTTTCTTGAGAAGTGTGGATTACAGGAGAAAAATAATAACAATTTTCTTCTTTGTCAAGAAATAACATCTCTGACTGTACAAGCCAGTCACAAAAGAAAAAAACCCAGAAGGTTGTTTCGCTTGCTTTTTAACCTCAGTGAATTTTTTTTGCTGTGGAAGTGGTGGCTCTGTTACACTATGAGCTGGGCTGGATCCGGCCCTCCGGATCTGTATGTCCACATCGCTTCTCTGCTGTCGGGGAGTTGAGAGTTTAGGGTGACCCAGATGACACTGACGTAGGGTCTGTGGCTTCCTATTTCCTCTGACCTCTCATAATCATAGAATCATAGAATCGTTTAGCCTGGAAAGGACCTTTAAGATCATCAAGTC
>NW_009597240.1:0-11605 GCF_000690535.1 Cariama cristata
ATAAAATATATATATGTAAAAATATATATATAAATCTGTCTCGTTTTTTGGCCTTTCCTTTTTGTACCCAGGATTTTTT
Organism: Cariama cristata; assembly: GCF_000690535.1. Lineage (NCBI taxonomy): Eukaryota > Metazoa > Chordata > Aves > Cariamiformes > Cariamidae > Cariama > Cariama cristata. The sequence goes on from NW_009597240.1 coordinate 80, forward strand.
TAAGAAGCTGTAATAGTTACCTCTTGGGGAATTAGCCCAGTTTGTATGATAACTTAAGAAATCAGTCTGGTTTTATGCTACTCACATTTGACAAAATGTAAATGTTTATGGGTTTTGTTTTGTTTTGTTTTTAGTGAGATTGTAAGTGTAGCCTGTGAGAAACGAACACTGTCGGTATTTTCAGCTTGTGGTCGTCGCCTTCTTCCTCCTATAATATTGAATACACCCATTTCCACCCTACATTGCACAGGTTCTTACATCATGGCTCTCACCACTGCTGCTACGCTCTCTGTTTGGTAAGTACCATGTTAGGCTGCACCAGCTGGCTGGGCTGATTTTTATAGGTAACTCTGTTCAGTTGTGTCAATGCACTGCTGTTGAAACTTGGACTTAAACCACATCAGGTCTGAACACAAATCCACTTTTGGATATAATATGAAGATTTAACTGGGCAGGAATTGAATCCTGTTTCTTCTCCATTCTAGGACAGTCCATAATACTGAATTTGATTCCAGAAGGAAGATAAAGGATCAGCTAGAAGTTACGAGTTTAAATAGCCTTCCTAGGATAGACTTGTCATGCATATGGAGTAGATTGAGTCGGGAGGGAAAGGAGAAAGATGGATACTTCCAACTTCCATCATACTTAGCCAATAAAGTACATGAGTTTCAGAGTTAGAAGTACTCTAGCCATCTTCAAGATACTAAGATAAAAGCTGCAGTAACTTGTTTACAGTTGTTGAATTTAATCTAATGTCTCATGCAAGTCAGAGCTCCTAAAGGAGTTATTTGGATCCTTAGTGTTTGCTTAGCTGTAATGAGGTTTCCTGATAAAGAGCCATAAAAGTTGTTCTCTGTTGTTGACTTCTGTCTTGCTGTAAGGGTTTGAGTTTGCCAAAACAATTTTGTCGAAGCAATGAATAAAATGTCAAAACTAAAAAAGCAACCAACCAAACTCCCCAAAAAACCTACTTTGTCATGAATATTGAAGAAGTGCATTTGTTAAATATTTTTGGAGTTTTCAGTTGTTTGTAAACTACAGACTTGTCCTTTTGTCTTTTTCAGGGACGTTCACAAGCAGACAGCAATTGTTAGAGATGAATCTTTGCAAACAATATTTTCAGGTAATAAAAAGGATCATTTAGTTACCAACCTTTGAGCCCACCTGTACTATTTAGTGCCATTTATGAATACGCTGAAATTTTACAAAACCTTGAAAGCCTAAACAAATAATTTTCCTTTTGTATTGTGTAATAAAGGGAAGTCATGGGCAACATTGAAATACTGTAGAAATAACTGAGATGAGAATATCCGCGGGTAACAGACTTGTACGAGATTCTGCAGCTTATTGTATTCTAGCTTGCTTCTGAATATGAAAATTCAGTGATGTGAAGATCACAAAATAAATATTTAATGTAAAGCTGCTATTACGGCAGTTTCTGCGTGTGTACTTTGCATGTTTATCATCTTAACGATGAACAACAACTGATTATCTGCTGATTCATTATTTCAAAATCTTCAGTTTCTATCATTGCCAATATCTGACACAAAACAAGTTATTAAAAAAGGAGTGTCTCAGAGCATATTGGATTCTGTTTTAGCTTTAATCCATGCAGTACTAATGAAGACTACCTAGAGAAGTAGTTGTACTAGCAGTTTGCAAATGTCTTCATTAGAAGTTACATGTACAAACCCTGGGCCTGGAATATGCTGGGAAATGAGAGACTCCGGCTATCCCACTTATACTGTTCTTAGAGAGAACACTTTTCTAAATGTACTGGGTTTTAGAATTTTAATTTAATGAGGAAAAGAAAGATAAAGGCTTCTTGGGTTACAGAAGACATGACAGAATTGCTGAAGATTGCCCCTAGGTATGGAGAACATTTCCAATTAAGCCCATGTTCTGTATAAATTGCTGCATCAAGATTGATAATGTATTTTGCAAAAGAGTGATTTTAATGCTACTGCACTGAGCCTGGTGCTTACCATCATTATCTTGTGACTTGACCTTCTTATCAGTGCTTGAGAATAACATTGACTGAACCTTTTTCTGTTGGTTGCTATCACTGATAATTAATGGTGGATACCATTTTTTACCATTATGAATGTTAAGCAAAACTCCAAAAGAAATATTTTTGGTCTGATTTGACTTGTAGGAAGTGATGCAACTGTCTCTCAGATCTTGCTGACTCAGCATGGTATACCTGTAATGAGCATGTCTGATGGAAAGGCATACTGTTTTAATCCTTCTCTTTCTACATGGTAAGTTAAACATTATTTCCTGCTTTTACGACTTAGCTGAGCTGATGTGTATTCTGATTTACTGTTTCACTCTGTATTTTGAAGGTTAGTCTGAGTAGGATCGGACACCAGGCTTAGTTTTACTTTGGTTCAGTATTGTATGTCTAGGCTTTATTATATTCTTATGGGTTGTTATGTTTAAAATAAATACAGAAAAATGGAAAAGTTAAACTACAGCTTACAAAAAAAACTCTTTCCTACACAGTGCATACTCTCTTATTTATTAACATACACCTATATATACTTTTGCTGATGTACTTCAGTTGAATCTGTCAAACAGTTGGTAATGATTTTTGATTTTTTTTTTTTTTTTTTTTTTTTAAGAATGCAGTTCTGGAAAATTTGTCAAAACGAGTATCATAGTTTTTCTGGGAGTTTAGTAGACATGTTAAAATTATTTTGCTTAGTTTCCAGAGAAAATAAGACCTATGCACTCCAATCCTGAACGCCTATGCACCTGACTTTGTCAGTCCCCATCACTCCTTAATATTTTTTTTTGAATCTCATGACCAGTCAAGTTGGAAGAGAGCTCTTTGTCTCCAGGATGTAAAGGTTTACTGAAGATAGTAAGTCAGGTAGGGGTAGGAGGGAAGAAATCATTATAACTCAGAGAATTCCCATGGAAGAGTCGTTACTGATGTCCTAAACACAAGGAAAAGCTACATAAGAGTCTGTACCTTGTTGGGCATCAGATAGGCTTTCCCACTGGATTCTCTTACTTCTGTCAAGGTGTAAGTTCCCATTAAAAAATTTCCATGGTTAAATTATTTAAAGTGTCTTTCCAAAACAGATTCTTTGTTGTCTTTCTAAGAAGAAAAAACATGTTGCAGTCTTAATGTAATTGTTGTACTTAGTGTAATGAGCATGCTTGATGAAAGGGCTTATTGTTTTAACTCCTCCTTAGAATAATTGTTATTAGTCAACTACTGGATGTGAATCTTTTGGAAAAGAAAAAACACCTTATTTGTTCTTTAGATAAACTGAGAAATTATGCAGAAATCCTCCCAGTCAATAAGGAGTAGGGGACAGACTCTCAGCCATAATTCTGAATTTACTGTCATTTGTTAGTTTGTACCACAGCTTTGGAAATATATAAAAGACCAATCCCTTTAGTTGTCATACAAATTTAAACATAATAAAGCAGTAAAGGGTATTTTAAATATTTGTACCATTTTACCTATGAGCTGTCTGGAGGTCTAAACTTAGCATTGGTTTGAGCCACTGATTCCCTTTGCATCTTAAACCAGTGAAAATGATATCCTTGATTAGGTGTGGAAATGCCAGCTGTAACTGTCAACTCCCTCCATAGGAAGGAATAGCTGTGATGTATGGGAAAGATTGTCAATATGTTTGATCTGTGATGACTTGTCTGGTGGGTGAGGGGACCTGACACATGAGGTAAAATCAAGCTCTTAACGAGAAAGCCATTACCTGTGTTCACTCAGATCTTCGTTCTGGGGCATGACTTCTTATTAGATGTAAAATAACAAGTAGAAAGTTCATTTCCTTCAAAACTAATGCTAAATTGTATTATGCGATTAATGTTGTGAACTTTGGGTGTGAGGGACATTTCTGTGACAGCACAAGCTGAATTTGTACATGGAGTGGGAACAGTTGGGGTCTGTGGAATTCCTGAGCACCGCGGTGATATTTTTTTGGTTATCTGTGAAAATACAAGTCGGGCTTTGAGGCAGAACAGAGCTCGATCCCCTGATATTGCTACCTACTCTCCTCAAACTTGGGTTTTGTTCGTTTGCTTTTTTTCAGGAATCTTGTTTCTGACAAACAGGACTCTCTAGCACAATGTGCAGACTTCAGGAATAGTTTACCATCCCAAGAAGCCATGCTGTGTTCTGGGCCCTTAGCTGTAATACAGGGACGAACATCAAAGTAAGCACTTAATTGCTTCATTTGATCAGCATGTTTGTCTTCTTTTTTTCTTTTTCCTATTATTTATTCATGTACTTGAATCAGTGAGTTAATTCTTAAGATGCTAATGGCTCTGAAGTTATCAGTAGCTCATACGTTGTTTTTTTTTTTTTTTCAAACCTTTGCACATTTATAGTCTGTATCTTAATGTTACTTTGAGATTGTTTGCGGGGCAGGAAGGCATGCTCTAAAACTTAATCATTTCAGGGCTTCTCTTTATTGGATGGGTAAAGTATTTACAATTCTGTACATGTAGTATTTTGATTAGTTAAACCAAATTTCTTACATTGTACATTTTAATTTTTAGTTTACTGGCTCTCTGGAATACGCCTACAAATTTTGAGTAGTTCAGTTGTCCTCAAGGGATCTATTTAATGAAGCCTTTGAGAAAGTTGAACGATTAGTCATCTAATTAATATTTTTAACATCTGAAAATATCACCAGGGAGTTGTGTGAGCCAGAGCAGACTCCTGTAGGTAAATTAATAGCCCGTCCTCACCTGGATTTGAATTAGATTTCCCAGGCAGATTTCTGTGGTATTTCTGTCCTTCAGATCTAAGTTCAATTTTTATGGTGAGAGAAACTGTATAGAGTTACATGATTTTATTGCTGTTCTCTTGGCAGGGGCAGGGGGTGTGTGGAATTAATTGGGGAAAATATTTTAAATCCAAGCAAACAACACTCTCTTTTTGAGAGAGAGAAAATATCACATTGAAAAATTAGCCATTTTTTCAAAAAGGAAATAATAGGTTACTTTTTTCAATTTAGCCTTCTTATGACAATGCATGTATTTGCAAGAAATCCTTTAAATGCTTTAGGCTAACTTTATGTCTTGTGTTTGTTTTGTGACTTTCACCTGTGAGGGGCAAAGAAAGGTAAAGGCAGTCATCTTAATTTCCTATAAGCATTCAGAGGCATTTGGTCACTGATAAGCATGTGTTTTTAAAGATGGGAGGAGAGAGAAAAAACAGGAAAATGGGAGGCAAAAACCCCTCCATGGACCTTGATACTTGTAAGTGGCCCAGTGTGGGGGAAGGCAGTTTGCTATGAACTGCTGCCTTTGTCATCAAAAGCTTGAACTCTGGAATCACTAGGTGCTTCTGAAAGATAAGTGTAGAATAGCTTGTGCTACAAAAATATGTCTTCCTTAAACTAGTATCTGATTTTATGGCTGGCGTGTTAATTTTTCTTTGGTTTTGTAGTTCAGGAAGGCAAGCTGCAAGATTGTTCTCCATGCCTCATTTAGTGCAACAAGAAACAACACTTGCATACCTGGAGAACCAGATAGCAGCAGCACTTATGTTACAATCCAGTCATGAATATCGCCACTGGCTCCTTATCTATGCACGGTACCTAGTTAATGAAGGTAAGACCTGCCATGCTGTGTTACTTCTTTGCAGCTCTGATGAATTTTTTAAGAAACGCTCTCTTCACATCATGTCTCTGTGTGATTGCACTTAACGTTCTCCTTTTAGCACTTGACTTCTGGACTCAGTGTTTACTTAAGACCAAAAACAAACTACTGAAGCGTATTTTCTTCCTATAGTGCTCCGTACTGAGGAATCCTGTTTTAACACACGGACTGTGAGCAGATCATGGTCTGGGGAAACAGTGCCATCTGTGGACTTCAGTAGCAGGAATTGCATTCTAAAAAAAGTCCAGTGGTCTGTCAGGCATATCGTATGTATTATCGGGCAGCAACTATATGTTTCAGAGGAACCAGCAATACCTTGTAAAATACCTAACATTCATCAGCCAACTGATGATCACTGCCTGAAGTGAAAGGGAAGAGTTGCTTGGTCTCTGACACTTTTACCAGAGCACATAAAACTGCAGAGAATTTGCTTGTGTTACTTGCACTTTATACTTTTTTTACATTCTAAAATTTCAACAGCCTGTACTGGTGAGCTCCACCAGTTAAATTCTGTGAGGAAAGAAACCCACAAGAAAGGTTGCTTGTGTCTATTTGAATACACTATATCTCTATGCTATTGCGTTAAATACAGTTAACCAACTGACTTCATGCTTCTTGGATTCTAAAGATCTGTGTTGGATCTCTGCTTGTCTGCATTCCAAATCTAGTAGTTCCCATTGCATTAATTCAGCCTTATTCCTCACCATGCCTAATCATTTTATGCAGAGGCAAGCGAAATGGTTCATGTTAGGCCACCTAATTGGTGTTGGCAGAATAAAAATTGAGCTCATTAATTCTTACATTTTGACCCCTACCTTATTTAACAAGAGAGCTTGATGAACTGTATACGATTCTCTCTGTCCTTCCCCAGCTGAAATTAAAATGTTCATCTTGGGTCATACATTAAAGAGACGGTTATACTTTTAAAAGTCTTTACTAATTGAGAACCTCTGTATTGTGTGTGCAGGGTTCATCTTGCACTGCACAAATGTCACTGCCTTGCGTGTGTGTATACACTGGATGTTTGCAAATTCTGCTTTGCCATACATGTATTAATTACTGTTTCACTAGTTTTCTAGGTCTGCTAAATTTTGAAAATTGCATATCCTATTGTTGCCCCTTTATTCCTGTGATGATTTCAACATTTAATGAATTCTAATCCATTAAAATATTCAATCTATTATACCTTGATTGGCAAGTTACTCTTGAACAGATTTGTCACTTGCAAGGGAATTCCCCTCTGTTTTTTGGGTTAATAAAGCTGTCCTGGAAACTGTGTGGCTTTATTAAATTTTTTTTTTTGACTTGTGCATATTAATTGGATCCATTTTAATTTTGTTATAAGCTCATTTCCTAAGGGTTTGAGAGATCTCTTCTAGTTTAGTAATACTTTAATGTTTCAGAAAGATGTCTGAAGCATGTTTTTTTAAACTACTGACTCCATTTTTCCAAATTCATATATTGCCATTAAATGCAACCTAACAACTTTTCCTCTTCACTGGTTTTCATTTTGTGGCTTTCCAACTCCTGTGATACCTCTTTTGTATTAGTTCTCTGGCTGTTGAAGTCTGTCAGTTTTCCAATTTTTTGTTGTTTGGTTTTTTTTTTAAAAGCTACTATCTTTATCTGGGAGGAGGAAGTGAGGTTGAGATCAGGGCAGCTCTTAAAACAAACTGGAGTAACTACTTCAGTTTTTCTCCCTATCGTAGATCATCTTTAGTAGTGCTTTACAAATCATCTTATCCTTCCAAAGATTTGCTGTTAGAAGAATAATACTTTTTTCAGAAATCAATGTTTTTGGCTTTCTTTTATTCCAGACACTTCTAACTCTTTCCTGAACGTTGTCACTTACATTGTGAAGTGGTTATATATAGTGAAATGCTTATGAATGTGATTTTATTTCTGCTAATATTCAGGGTTTGAATATCGTTTGCGAGAATTATGCAAGGATTTACTGGGTCCAGTCCATTACTCAGCTGGAAGTCAGTGGGAATCAACAGTTATGGTAAGCCCTGATAATAGTTTAACAAAGAATGAGGAAAAGTTTCCCGTGAAAATTACAGGACATGGATAGGCAACAGAACTTAAAATATGGTTGAACTTAGTGGCAAAAAAGCAATCACGTTATTTTTGCTGACCCTGGAACCCTTTCCATACTCTGCTCTAATCTCATAAGCAAGCTTCCTCCCATGTAGCTTGTATTTTTTCATGTGAAACTGTAGACTAATGCTTACTGCCACAGTCTCGGCTCTGATGCTGTCTGGAGTATCACACAGATGGAGCAGAGTTGTATCTTCAGGTCTCCACATTCTTCAGACAGCAACTCTGAAATAGTGACATGCCAATGAAATGTCTTCCCTTCTCAGACCATGCCTGGAGTCTGTAACTGCAGAGGCTGCACCAGCTTCATGAGTATATAAATGTAAAGACAGTTTTTATTCTGGGAGTCACGTAAACACAGTAAGAACATAAAATGCATAGCTCTTTCCAGGCAGGAAAATGGGCATGAATCAAACAGCTTTATGGAATATATTCATGATACTGAGTAATACGTTCTGAGGATGCTTTTATGTGTTTTGTGCAGGGTTTACGAAAGAGAGAACTATTGAAAGAGCTTCTTCCTGTTATTGGACAGAACCTCCGCTTCCAGAGGCTTTTCACAGAATATCAAGAGCAGCTAGACATCTTGAGAGACAAATAGCATTTCCCCAGATTTTCCCTGCGGGGCCTGGTCCGAGAGAAACTGCTGAACAGCATTAACCAGAGACAGAAGAGGAGCAAGAGCCCGGTCAGTAGGGACACTCCTGAAGAGGGCAGTGCTGTAAGGGTCGCGGATGCTTCAGGAGTGACCTGCTTTAGTTTTTAAAGAAGCTCACAAGTGGATTTGTGAAAATGATGAGTGGATGAGCTAGACCGTTTCCCAAGTGAAACTTAACCATCAATGCTGTGGCCTCTGTTTCTATGGAAAGTCGTGGATATGTACTTCAGGGGGGTCCTTTTGGATCTGGATCTCATTTTAATATCAAAACTAGCTAAGAACTGTTTGTGGGGTTTCTTGGATGTCCTGTGAAAAGCACAGTACTTCAGAGTACACTGAACAGCGTATTTAACCCTGTTTAGGGTTTTTTGCCTGAGGATTTATTGAGGCTCAACACTATATTAAATTAGATGAATGAGCCACGTAAAAAGAAATTTCATAAATATTAAGGTATTATGCAGCCAATAGACTCTTCCTGTGAATATAATAATAATAATAAGAGGCTGTTCTAACACATGGACTATTTTTGTACTAGAATTTGCTAACTTGTAATATGGTATTTTATTTGGCCAATAATCAGGCTATCTCTACAAAGTCATCTTGTAGGAAGTTTAACTCTAATTACAAAAGCTATGTTTCAAAATAATTCTGCCAAATTAACACGTCATCTGGTTTTTAATTTTTAAATGTTTGTAAAAGGCATTTGGGGGGAGGGGAGGGATACAATGGGGTGGGTCTTTTTGTAAGTACAAAAATAAATGAACATTGCATTCGTTTAAAAAAACAAAAAGCAAAAATATGGTCTTGAATTATTACAAAGGGCACAGGCATCTCCAAAAATGTCAGCACAGGGTGAATCATGTTAATGTGTCCATAAATAAATAATACTATCTGGGTGAGCTTTCCTCTGAAAGCGTGATCAGACAAGTACTTGTGATCTCAGACCAGCTACAACATTTTCTCTTGGAGCCACGTCTCAGCTGAGGGAGCGGGAGCTGTGTGGGAATGCTCGTTATCTCAGGGAACACAAAGCAAAATGGGCTCCCCCGACCACTGCCGAAAGTAGACAGCACTGCGACAAGAAATGAACTTCATGCGCTTACAGCCATGTTCCTTATGGCATTTTGTAATAACAAAATAGCGCTGGTGCCCTGCCAGCAGTTCACTTGTGGAGTGGTTTTGGAATTGCACTGAAACCAAATCAATCAATCAACTTGTTTTCCTCCCTGAAGTATGCTTGCTGCTGGGAAAGAAGCAAGTGTATGTATTGGTTCTTTCCAGGACCAAACTATTCAGGTGTGCCTCAATTTATTGTCTGTCTTTTGAGTTGTTTTTCAGTAAGAAAATTTGTATTGAAATGAGTAAGAGTATTTAAACCTTTGTAAAAGGGCAGTTTCTCCCTTAAACTTCTAGCAGAAGCAAACAATACCCTTCGCCCTCAGCCAGGACAAGGACTAGCTGTGCTACTGTGGACTTTGTCCAAAGGGGACTGACCCTCTTCAGAGAGACAGGTCTGCAGTTATATGGTTGTCTGGATCCTAGAGGGAGGGATGTGTTCTTTAAGGCAACAAAACTCCACATTTGGAGGGTTTTGTTGCCTCCTGTATTCAACTGCCAGACCCAATGGACACCGGATTACTTCTTTACAGAAATCTCATGTGCACACTGAAGTGTCTCGAAGAGCAATAAAAACAACTGACTTTGCAGCAATTCCTCAGTACAGCATCACTGAGTTTTCAACAAGCAGTGGGCAATGTAGCGACAGCGTGGCTTGATTCTGTGTGTACCTGCTGGGGAGAGTGAAGGCAGTAAGGAAAGCCATCCAAGTTCCCCTAACGTCTAGTCCAAAAAGTTTAATAGTACGGTGACATCGAGTTGTCGTAGCGCTGTGAATGATTCCTGTGCTATTGCCAGTTAGTCTACGGTCATGGGAACAGGTGTTCTGTTCCTCATAGAATCATAGATTGTTTGGGTTGGAAGGGACCTTTAACGGTAGTCTAGTGCAACACACCTGCGCAATGCGCAGGGAGCTCTGCAGCTACAGCAGGTTGTGCTCATCTTGTGCTTGTGTACACAGGCAAGCAACCGACTGAAATAATTAAAATAGGATATAGATACCATGCTTTGGGGAACGGTGGGTCTGGTCCAAAGCCTAGTGCAGTCACTGGGAGTCTGGCTATCAGTTTCCATGGATTTTAACTCTTGACTGTTCTGTGCAGGCAGCTGCCAGGCTGATGGTTTAACGAGGAAAGAACAAATGAGTATGGATAGTTTTGGAGGTGTTCGATAAGTGAAAGATCTGAGATAGGCAGCTGTTTCCTTCTGCTGAAGGCAAGATACTTGGATTCTGGCCATCCTCTGTTCAGCCTTGTGCTGTTCGCACCAGTCTTGTATTGAATGCTATTTAATAGGGTTTAAAGGTAATTAGCTAAAGGAAAGTAAGTCCTTTTTTGTCATTGAGTCTTTGAAGAGATGCTGAAATACTTTTTATGAAATGCTGTCTCCATATTGAACACTATGTAGGTTTTTCTACCCGTTTTTAGTTTGCAGGTTCTGTCACTGCCCAACAGGCCAGGAATACTATGGCTTTAAATTCCATGCAACAAAGTATATTTAAACGAAGATGAATATTTTTCATAAATTGGATATTTTAGCATTTTTGCCTTACAGTCAGCACCTCCTTTCTTCAGATGAGGGCTATGAAAACTCTGTTTAAGGCTGTATTACGTTATCAAAGGAAGCCTGAGGCAAAATTGAGAAGGAACACTTTCTGTGCAGGAGAGGAGGCAGGCTGTTGTGAACAACCAAGGAGCGTTCACTAATTAACGGTTTGGACGGGGAAATGGGGAAGGTCACAGCGGGGGATTCGACATTGTCGCTAGGCAACCTGCCCAGAAAACACTAGCCAAAGCTCAGTCAGGGCTTGCCCGGCGTCCCAACAGGAGTTACAGCAAAAACGGAAATAAAATTAGACTTAGCTAGGCGCCAAGTGCTGGGGAACAGACTCGTCTTCACATAGTGGAAAGGTCACATGTGTTTTACGTCTTTGCTTTATTTTTCCAGCGGCCAGGTATCTACCGCCGTCCTCCCCTCAGCGCTCCCGCGCTTCCCGTCCCCCTCAGGCC
>NW_009597241.1:0-11012 GCF_000690535.1 Cariama cristata
CCCAGCGCTTCCGTCGGCCTGCCGCGCCGCCGCGGGAAACCGGCACGCTGGTTTAAGACAGTTGGTGCTTTGATAAACTCTTTGTATGCCAAGCGCTTACCAAAACCCCATCTCTTTGAAGAGAATTGGAAAAAAATTAGAAGTTCTTTACAGGAGCACCCGGCAAAATGGCAAGTTTAACAGTCAGTGCTTGGGCAGTGCTTTTCATTCAAGGGTCTCCAAGCACTTTATGAATGTTAATGAAGCAAGCTGCAAACCCAATCGTCCCTTTATAATCTAGGTAGGTTTCATTATCCTTTTCTGGTTGGGGAAACTGAGGCGGATAAGGATAATGTGGTTTGCCTCAGCCTGTTCAGTCAGCCAGTATCGACCCAAGAAATAAAGACCATGACCTTTACGCTCTCACTAATACAAAGTCATACAACTCCTATAGCTCTGCCCATTTTGGTTTTAAGACATGTGTTTCCTTCTCTAAACTACCATTCACTTAATTGATCTAGGTTGGCATGCTTATGGCAAAGGATTTTCCAGCTAGCCTAATTATAGCAGTTCTCACCTGCTGCCCTTCTGTATCCTGAGGATTGCTGCTGCTTTTGAAAAGATAAGAGTCACTAGCCCTCTTTCAAATGCACATCAGTGTGTGTGTGGTGCTGTGTTTGTTATTCTTGAAAATGTTAATTTGCAGCAACAACTTGACCCCTTAATACTCAGAAATATAAAAATGCGTGTGCTATTTTGCACTCAATTGTCAGGCATGTTCCATGCTGTTTTGTTGTTCCCCTGGACAGGTGGAGACAGAGCAGTTAGGCACTGACGGTTTCTGTCTGGTGAGCTGGCTCTTGATTGACTGATTAGCTTCTTTGTATGGCAGGCGCTTCTCTTTGCTCCATCATTAAAGATGCATCATAACCCCTTGCAAGAGCGTTTTTTTTTCCTCTGAGACAGAGGGAGAGAAAAGGAGTAATTTTCAATGTTTTATAGTAGGGAAACTATAAGAGGTCTTTAGAGATGGAGTGTAACCAGGTTTCTGGCTCCAAAACTGCCAAAGAGCCCACAACATGTAAAACTGGTGCATGTATCTGTAAGTAACTTCTTTGAAAAAAGGAAACTAAAAAAATTACCAGTCAGAGTAGTAACTCGTACATCTCCTGAAAAGATTTTTTTCGAGTATAGCGTTCTATTAATTTTTGTTTCTAGAAGCTATCTTTAGTATTAAATAGTTAATCTTTGTAGAATACACGGGAAGGAGTTGGAGAGGTGCTCTTCATTTTACAGTTGGATCAGATGAGGTACAGACATAGTTGCAGCTGTCTGGACTGTCAAGTTCAAGCTCTCGGTCATTTCAGCTTGACACCAAACCAGGCTTTCCTTCCAGAGGTAGGAGACAAGACCCAGGAGATGGCCCCAATTCTCTGTCAGTACTGGTATCTGATGTAGCTTCTTTCCATTTTGCTGTTGATAATGCTATGAAAATCCCTTATCTAATATGTTGTCTGCATGCAGAAGTGATACTGGTGTATAAGTGTGAACTTAAATTGATATGCTGGTATAACTTTGTCGTTTCTTTATAAGATAACTTTTCACAAGTCAGCTTGCATCACTTTGGAAGGATCTTAAGCTAAGGAAAACAAAAAAAGCAGCTCCTATTCTGCAGCAAGCATCTGCACAGGGAATTACAACGCTTGTTTAACAAGACTTCTGAAGCTATACTGATAAGCCCAGTAAAACTCGGATTCAGACAAAACATAGAATAATTTGCTTGTGATGCAGCACTTTCTGCATCATCCTTGCAGATATTGTGATGAACTCAGAGATGACACGGCCACTTCTGCAGTGGTGATCAGTAGTGCCACAAGTAGACTGAGCTTTAGTCCTAGGATTGTGCCTGCCAAAAAGAGACAAGTTAATCAAAGTCTTCTGTCCACAGGTCAGTATCTTAACAGTCAGCTGTGGTTTGTAGTTGGATGAGGGAAGGATGAAGTCTTCTGTTATGAATTTTCTTGTGCATGGAGTGATCATAAGCGTGCTTTGTATGACCACTGACTCCTTGCATAGTCGAGCACAGTATGTTCAAGACACTACCGTTCAGCTGTGACTGACACTTGCCTGGCTGTGTCCAGGTTGTAATAGTCCCCTTGACTTGACCCCTAGGGCCTCTTACCGAGACAGTGACAGGCTAGACATCAATATATGGAGCTTTGTTTGGTTCTATATGTGGTCTAAATCCAAGAGATCTGTAGGTCTGTGAAGTTGTGTTTTAAAATCACAGAAGAAATCCTGTCGCTTCAGAGATCTTGCAGAGCTCTCCATTGAAAGCTAGACATAGCATAGAACCATCTTGGGATGTAGTGTGATGTCTGATTTAGTAGAAGTGTGGAAAGCTGAGAGAAAGCAATAATTCAATGGAGTGTAACATTGGCGCCTTTTTAATTATAAGCCATGTTGATTGGCTTCTAAGAATGTTTTATTAAGTCATCTTCAGTCAAGGGAATATTGATGGCAATGGACTGTTATGGAGCTGTGTTTGTGATGGTGTGAGAGGTGCGCTGTGGGAGGGCTGTGAAGGCTACTCTATTTTTGGGCTATAAAATTACAGTGCAAGGAGGAATGGATGGCACCTTGCTGTGAAAGAATATAATTCATACCTATTTCTTTACAGTATTGCCCTTTGAATGGGCAGTGACATGGCAGCCTTGTCTGACGGCAGCTGCCCAACCTTTGCTCATCCGTGTTCAGTGCAGAGTTTCGGCTCGGTTAGGAGTAGTTTGCATGCAGCAGATCTCATTCTCTCTGAGTTGCATTGGTGCAGTGCCAGTCAGCTTGGGGAGGAAAGGCAAACCTGCTAACTGGAGCTTTTGCTTGTTTACTGTGTATTTTTATCTCCCCTTCAATCTTTTTTCTTTTTATTTAAATATTTGATGTCAGTTCATTTATTTTTATGACAAATGATTTTTTCATTCCAGAAACAGAAAGCAGTAGAGATGCCAGCATCACAGGGGCATCTGTTCTCTACTTTTAATTAGTCCTTTTCCCCCACTCACTTCCAGCCCATATAGAGAGATGCATAAATTTTTTTTTTTTTTTAAAACTACCTGTGTCATCCATTACAGCGTACCTATCTGAGTGTTATGCCACCTATGAGGCCTTAAGCACTGCTAAAGGATAAATAAAGCCTTTGCATGCAGTTGATTCCCAAGAGTCAAAGTCTGTGTTCAGTGAGGTGCACCCTCAGGGAAGATTGTTGGTTTTTCCTTAAAGTGCCAAATACCATCATGCAGATTAATCATGAATCTGTTACTTTGGTTGCTGTATTACACCTCCAACCCTTTGTTTTCTGTCATGAAATGCCATGTCCCCCTCCTCCCGTACTTTTTTTTTTCCTTACTAAGACGACCTGATGTTGTGCCACCTTTCACCTTTAATGCCTTCACACAGGGTCATGTCTCAGAGACTTCAAAGGGATGTACTGAGTACGTTCCAGGATTGACTGAATCATTTATTTATTCTGGATGTGATGGATTGTGTCTATCCTGGATGCCTTTATGCTTACTACTATAACTTCAGGGCTGACTTGGTGGATAGAATGAAGGAAGGAATCCACTGGGACCTGTAGTCAGTAGTTGCAGCCAGTTTTTGATAGGAACCTTACACCAATTTCAAGAAAGGGAAGAATGAAAAACCTACAGCAGGAAAAGGAAGCATGAAAGTTGGGCCATTGAACCATAACAGGGTATCATGAGTTTAATTTGAGCAGGGAAATATATAGATGTAATGGCCCTCAGTTTATGCCAATGGTGAAATTTATGAGGCTCTGAAAGGGCATCAGAAGGGGGAGGTAGTGAGTGTTGTATTGCATGGGACAGTTTAAGTGAGGCGGCAATGGCACCAACAAATAGATCATGGGGAATAATCCTGTTCTGATTGTGAGGGGAATGGATGAACTATCACCTTAGCTGATCTTTCTCACCTGTAGCTCTCATATGGATATGACACTTTGAAGTGCTGAGAAGATCCATCAATATCCATTGAAGTCTCTGATAACTAAAGGCACAGATCATTCTGCAGCAAGTGATGTTGCTTCTGTAGGTTTGAAGCATCCCTCTCTGTTCTCTGCCTCGGACACAGCTCACTTTTCTGCATGTTTCAGCACTCCACATGTTTTGCTTGCCTCGCTCTCTGCTTCACAGCTGCTGCCTTAAATCCATCCATGGATGCTTAAAAGATGCTATGGAAATGTATTGCTTGCCTTCAGCAATAGCGGCGGTTGGCCAGTTATGTTGCTCCCCTAGCCCATCAGCCCCAGCACTCTGATGCTTGTGTTTGCTGGACTGTTCCTTCTGAGTGTACGGAGGTGAACACATGTTCCGTATTAATCTTCATTTCAATGAAGTTGTTTTAGTTCATGCTTTATTGCAGCGCTTTGTAATAATGCATCTGTAATGGCAGCCCTTGGGGCAGCAGTCGCATGTGGCAGGCTGAGTGCCTGAACTGCTCCTGAGAACGACTCCAATCATACAGAATGAGGCACTCCCTCGTGCACCATCTGAATTTATAATACCAATTTATATGGTGCCCTAAAGCAAGCTTTGTATTTGCTCTGGGACACAGGGGCCAGGTTATAGGAAGGGAACTGCTCTCCATTTTTTTGCCATCCCTTTTTCAAATATATACATTTGTCTAGCTTTCCAACCTGCCTGTCTTAAAGCCTAGACTGAGCCCAGGAAATGCAAGAATATGCCTCGATACACAGTGATGGGTGCAGAATCTGTAACTGGACAAAACAGGGCTGCTGCCAGTCTCACGGCACCCGTCAGAGCCTTTCACTAGGTGCGAAGGGGAGAGGTGTAGGAGGACACAGTCCTGCCAGTGTAGGGCAGAGTCCTGGCTGCTCATTCATTATGGTCATGCTCGTGTGTTTGGGAGTCAGTATTGGCTTAGCCTCCTTTGAGAAAACAGGTGATGAGACCCAAGCTACTTAGGACTGGGTTTTCAAAACTCAGTTGGGGTTGGATTTTCCAAGATAGGTACTGAGTAGGATTTTCAGAAAGTACTTAAATAGCATGGATACCTAATGCCTATTAACTTTGAAAAAGGAGCATTTAGTGCTTTAAAGGTCAAAACCAATGCTTTAAACTTGCCCTGGAGATACACCACACCTATCATTAAATACAGGCTAAAAGGCTTTTGTCAAAAATAGTGTGGAAAGGTAAAAATAAAGTGTAAAGAAGGTATGTTTTGCTCTTTTGGCTTACTGGAGAATTTTGCTTATGCTAGAAAATTCCTACCCCCCAGTGTTTTATAGCAGCAGGGAGAGAATTTCCCCCCCCTCACCCCAGTTTTATTGGAGTCCTGTTTGGCTTTCCTCATCTCACCTTAAATCTTCAAGTTAGAGACTCATGCAAAACAGATGTTTACTGTCATCTGATTGTGAATGAGAAGTACTTCCTTCCATGGACAGAACAATCTTTGATGGCACTGTGTTTGTCTGGCATATAAGTAGAGAAAATAACAGATTGTTTTGTTTTACTGTTTATCCAAAATTGTGCATAAGGTGTGAAAATGAGATAGCCCAACCATTAGAAGGCCACTGGCTGCAGCAGTTGTTCCTTGTCCTGAGAGCTTCCCAACTGATCAGTTAGTTATAAAACATTCCTGCAGTCATCTTTCAGGAGCTCATGGGATAAAAGAAATTCTGCTGGGGAAACCTACAATTCAGTGACTGTGGAGCAGAGCTGAGCTCGGTCATGAGATGGGTGCTGTAGTGGGTATGAGTGGGCTGCTTTTTAAGAGAAAGAGAGGGCAGCCTGTCTTGCCCTGCACTGATGCCGTTGTTCTGCACTGACGTCCTTATTCCCCCTGCTCTTGTTGGCTGGGGAGGGTTTCTGTCTTGTGTGGATAAGCAGCCAGCTGCAGGTGTTTGACATGAGATTGCTAAGGGTTGATCCCGAAGAATGAAGACAAGACTAGATACAAAACCCCAAACTGTCTGTGTTTCATACATTGTTAGGACCGTTATCTAGTGGTTACAGTAGGAAATGTACATATCTTGTACCACTGGTCTTGAGCAATCAAGGTGTCTGTACTTCAGGGTTGCTGAAAGGGTCAAGGTCAAAGTGGAAATAATATTCAATCTTACTTGAGGAATTACTGGAGCTCTTCAAGGAGTAGCTCCTGTGGATTCATTGGCTGAGCATTTTATTAAAGAGAGGTTTATCTTTCACTCGTGTTAAATCTAGCTTTTATGATTGCGGGTCTTTCCATGCCCTTCCTCTTTTAGTACTCATCAATTCCCATTGTTACCTAACCCTGCTGATGGGCAAGCAGGTATGACATGGTATTTGCTGCCAGGGAAGCACACTGTGATGTCATTGGTTCATTTTTGTGGCTCCATCTGAGGATTCAGAAACAAAAAAGAGGAGGCAAAGTTCAAGTGGAAGAGGCAGTAAACAATAAGGATCTGCTGAGTCTTACTGCAGAGAGGGCTGATGACGTCTCAAACTGGAGTGATTCCACAAAGCTAGAAGACTCAAGAAGCAAGAAAGGGTGGAGTTTAAAACTAGTGGAAATATGTGTTGGAAGGTTTATGTGTTAACTCTGAACTGTGGCTTTGGTTTTGACCATTTCACTAGATGTTACCTGCTGCCTGTAGAAGTGGTTCTCTTCCTTTTGGGCCAGCACTGGAGAATTTCTGTCTTAGAATGAGGTGTAGATATGTGTCTAATATCTGGTAGTGGAGGTCATAAAGCCAATGTGACAACCATTGAATTTTACATTGCCAGCTGAAAGAATGTACAGCTTTTTTTTTTTCTTCCCTTGCACACTCCAGTGTGCACACACATCTGTCTCATCTATTGTTTTTATGCTTATGTATTCCTAAATATAAATACGCATGTACAAGACGCCCTCTCACAGTGACGCTCTTAAAGATAGTGGAAAGCACTGTATGAGACTTGGACAAGGGCTTGCATCATTTTTTTTCCCCCCAAATATATTAGTTGATCTAATGAAACATAAAAACACACCTTGCTCTGAATGTGTTCCTGCAGTATTTGCACACACACCACTCTTATTAAGCCCTCTTACACACTTCTCCTACAAGGAATCCTCTCACCTGAATGGATTCACCCTTACATGCCTGGGTACACTCATCAGGTTTTTTGGTGCGTGTTCTCCCACTGATACGCTGCCACACACTCAAGTGTGTGTCTGTATAGTTTGTCTGCTGTACACTCAGCTCAACAAAGGGGTGCTTGGAAAATCACTTCCTGCATACACTGTGTAGCATTTCTCTGTAGTGATTAAATAAACGCAACAGAACATGCTAGGAGGAGGAAAAGGTCTGTGAATCAAGAATAAACAGATATGTCCTGCAAGTGGCCAGGATAACTTTGGAGGTTGAACCTCCTGCTGGAGTGAAAAATGGCATTTGCAGGAAAAGGGCTTAGAACTCATCCTCTGAAATGATAGTAAAGGGAGTTCTGACCAGGCACTGTCATGATTACTCTTTTCCCATCTCTGTCATTTCTTATTATTGTAATGAGTTTTGCTCTCTCAAGTAGGATAAGGTCACCAGTGAGATAAGATCAGCTTCGTTTGGCACAACCAAGTTGATCTGATCGCAGTTTGGACTGCAGCTTCTAAATTCACCTTGGGTATTAACTTCTCGGCAAAAAGACACTGAAAGTGCTAACATAGCAAAAAAAAAAAAAATAGCCAGAGAGATAAATTGCATTTTGCCTTGTTGCACAGACTTCCCTGCCTTTGTTTCAATGCCAAATTCCTATTGAGCCTCATTTCCATTAAACAGTACCATACAAATGCTTGATTTGGTGAATGCCATCCAGAGAACCTAAGGAAAAAGACCAGGAGATTATACTCTGTGGGACAATATTGCAGTGCAGCCTTTCGTCCCATCCCCTGCTGCCATACTTGGGGCATCAGTTTAGATGGAATCTTCTAGATCTTGTGTTGCAGCATTTGCACAACCTGGCATGATGGATGATGCCTCTAACTCCTGCCTGTTCTGTCTCCGGAGCCTTTTCCAAGTTCTGATCCCTCTCTCTTATCAGCCCTGCTTAACAGAAAAGAGGGGGACCAGGAACCAATGATAATGGCTCATGCAGCTTCTACTGCATCAGAGAGTTGGGTAGCTCCTGTGAGGGAGCTCGCTCCTCTAGCAAGATAGAAGCAAAAGCTATGTCTTGTGGGTACTACAGCCACTGCCCTGAATTAGCAAGCCCAGATCTCAGAGCAGAGCAAGTACCTTGAAGACAAACACTCTCACTGAGCAATTTATTGAAAATGACACCAACTGAATTGCCCCAGTTTATTAACAGCATTACGTCTTTTAGTTAAAACAAGCATGTAAGCTTGGTAAAAAGTTCTGGAAATTTATTCTAAAGGGACAAAGCAAAAGAAGATGAATAATGTGTCTGTGCCTGTGTATTCTTGCCTTTGCCTCTCCTTTCGGGTGGTGGGAGCAGTGAGCGCAGTGCCTGTGTTGGGAGGGAGTGCTCAGGTGTATAGATCTGTGCTGCTGCTAATTTCCAAGGCTCCTTGGAAAGGGAACTGGCTGTCTTCTTAATGAAGATGCTAGAAAAGGCCGATGTATCTAGTGATCATCTTAGACAGGGACAAAATACTTTATCTAGAGCATGTCATACATTTTTAAAAGTCTCACCACAATGTCAGTGGCATATGCTGGGAGGGGAGCAGTATCAGAGGGGGCTGGTGCGAACCTCACTGTGGTAGTGATTTTTTTTTTTTTTTTTTTTTCCTCTCCATGCAACTTGTTTGCAAACTGCAGGGCTAGAGCTAGAGATGTGAAAGAAAGAATTAGAGGAATTAGTCAGAAAAATCCACTCCCCTGTTGAGCAATTAGAGTATTGCTTGCTGGACAAAGAACTTCTCCTTGTACTGCCCTGCTTTCCTCTTGCCTCTTTTGCTCCATGCCCCAGCAAAGATGTGCCTTGCAACCTTAAAGAAACTTCCCTGCTTTTCTAATATTTTCTCACTACTCTCTACCTATTTATAAAATGACGCCTGCTGTCTTGGTGCCTAACTGTAACAATTTTTGAGAAGTAGAGGTCTATGCGTCTGAGTTAGGCACAGTAACATTTTTTCAAAGTAGTTGTTGTCTTCCTTGGTTCATATATAGCACTCTGAAGAGAAGCTCCTCAGTTAGATGTAGTCTCCTATCCTTCTTCTGATTTATAAGCATTTCATACATGGGGGGCTTAGGTTTTTCTTTTTTGACTTGAAAGAATAGTGTGTGGATGAAAACTAGCTTGTTTTCCCCAAATCTTCTTGGGCTCAATTTACCCTTTGTGATTAAGCTGGCTATAAGCTGCCGTTGCTAGTTTGTTTTTTCTCTCGGGATACATGCTGTTTTCTGTCTGCCAAACTGAAGAGGTTTAGCTCGGGACTGTGCTGTTGTCATTGATTTTACATGGAAGATGCTCTGGTGATAGGCAGACAGATCAAAATGTGATGCAAGTACGCACATGGTCTTAGAAGACCTTGGAGAGTAAAGGGCCAGAGGAGGTGCAGTTTCAGATGACTACCTCGTCAAATCATTACTTTGATAAACTGCAAGCTACAAAATGCTAGATTGCCAGAACTATCAGCAGGGGAAGAAAGGTACTAGAAGCCAGATTTTATTGCCAGTTGCACGTTTTAAATCTGGAGTTAACTATTGAAGTAAATGAAGTAATACCTGATTTTCTTCACAGTAATTGAGACCAGGATCTAATCCCATGCCCTGAGGAGGGATTGATAGTTCTCACTGCTGTTATGTTGTCCATATAAAACAGGAAGCTTAAGAATAACCTGCCTTTGCACGGGCGTCTAAAGGGATAAATTCTTGCTCTTGGGGTGCTGATTTTGAGTAAGGCAGATGCCTCTGCTGGACAATTGTCACCTTGTTGAAATAGGTCTCTGTTATCCTCTCTGTGCGTGTATCTGAATTTGTCAGGGGACGTGAAGGACTCTGTTTTCCAGAGAAACTTCCCAAGGGGCTCCTAATACTACTTGAAACTATTATTTAGTGTTTCTGTGTGGCTATTATCCACCTCAGACACAGCTGCATTTTGATAGTGGGAAAAGTGATCAATATATACTGTATAAAATAATTATTATTTATTATTTATCGAGTAGGCTGTCTGCTATGCAAAATGTAGAAAAGGACAAAAACCTTTGAATACAGGATCAGAAGGAGAAGGAAAGGCAAATAGCTTTCCAGTCTGTCCTTAGGGCAAATGCATTTCTAAGAGTCTGGCGTTGGAGTATGAGCATCGTACGCAAATTTTACAAGATCATAGGGTCTGGAGAGAGGGGCCAGAAGGCTTGATTTCTCACTTTTGGTTTTGTGTACATTTCATGTGCATCATGTTCCTACCTGCTAGTCGTCTTTGAGGTGAACTTTCAGCATGATAATGCATTAAAAAACTTTACATAGATGTTCCCCATGGAAGGCACTCTGAATTATGTTGTTTACTGTGCTAAGTGCTAATTGTGATAAAATGATAAAACCCCATATTTAGGATATACACTCTGAATGAATTGCTGACCCCAGCACAGTTGATTGTGTCCGTCGTTGCTGTTGTCTCTACTTTTACAAGTGAGGAAATAAGTAGATAAAAAGTTTGAGAGATTTGTGCAAGGTAACAAGGAAGCTTAATGGCTGGTTTAAATGAAATGGGCAGTCTATCAATTTACTTGAAATACCCAGCAGGTTTGGGTAAACGCTGAGCTAGAAGGGAAAAATCTTTGTGAACTTTAAGGGTTTTGGAGGGATCACGGAGGGGATGGTCTGAGGAAGGCGTTACCTCCTGCTCGGATGGCAGGTCCCCGCTTGCTTGGGTAGTGTTGGCAAACTCTAGAAGGTAAAAATAAGCCGGATCTCCCCAGCTCCCCTTGCTGGGACCAGAGGGGCAGAAATCCCCGCTCGCTGTGCCGGCCCGCTGAGGCAGCGCTGGAGGAAGGAGCCGCTGACGGGGCCGGCGGCAGAAGAG
>NW_009597242.1:0-2852 GCF_000690535.1 Cariama cristata
GGCCAACTTCGGACCGACTCTCACAAGTATAATTGAGATTAGTTGGTGTATAAGACTCATATTGTCTTTTTGCACACAGCGGATTTAATTTGTAGTATATTAATTGCACTTGACATGTCAATGACAAAAATTATTTCTAGAAATTGATAACTTTATGTGGGTCTCAGAACAGAGGAAGTGTATTTTTTAAGGTATTTACAGTCAGCTTTTTGCAAGGAATATGGGCAAGCTTTGGTGTTGGTTGTCATGTATACAGACAACTAAAAGACAATAATTGATTTTTATATTCACTTTTTTTAGTGACAGAGAATATGTTTTTATGAAATCCAAAGTAGCAGTTACCTATACTCAGTTGCTATTTCAGTATGAATTGTAATCGCTTTAATGAAGCAGCCGTTTCCAGTTTATCATACTGAGAGAGGAGCTCAGATACCTATTTTCCTGGCATGTGTCTTTGACAAAATACTAAATACTTGAAATACTGTACCCAAATCCCATGTCAAAGTGCTTTCCTGTATTACTTCTTGAACGCAGAAAATTAAGATATATCCAAAAAGTATCATGAGCAAATACTTGCATTTGGTGTATTTATCATTTGCTCTTGGCAGGCACTTCAGATTATTTCAAGATATCTGAGATTTGGAAATAATTTGCCATGAAATGATGCGGTTTTTCCTTTAAAAAAAGACATAAAAGTAATTGCTCTATAAGATGTAATGTTTATGAAGTCATATGAATGGTTGCATAATGTGCACATGGTGAGAGCAGTGCATTTCATGTTAAATACAAGAATGGCTGTGCACTGGGAAGAAATATTTAAGAAATCAAGGGAACTGTAAATGGCCATCTGCTTCATTCTCCATTTTTATTTACTGGATTAACCCACTGCGATATTTTAATGGATAATGGATTGCAGTTCCATCTACTCCTTAAATTTTTCATACCGTGAAACTACCTTGTCATGAAAAAGGGTTTCTTTCTAGGCAGGGAGGGCACAGTTGTTGGGGAAGAGGGAAAACAAAATGACAAGTGGCATGATCTATACCTTTCCTGTTAACCTTTGCTGTGATTCAGATTTTTCTGTACTTGCTCCTGTCTTCAACACAATGGTTCTTATGTTGCTGCGGGGTTACAAAGGAGGAATAAATAGTGGGGTCCTATCACTGTCCTTTGTCCCATACTTCTGGGTGATCCTCTGCACTGCAAGTAGGAGAGCAAGTGGTGAAGGCATGCTGTGTTCTGGTTACTCTCGGCTGCGTACGTGGACCTTCTGTGGTGTTCCTGCCAAAGTCTTAATTTGAATAGAATCATGGAAATATGGAATGGTTGGGGTTGGACCGTCAAAGATCATCTAGTCCAATCCCCCCTGCCATGGGCAGGGACATCTTCCAATAGATCAGGTTGCTCAAGGCCCCAGCCAACTCAACTTTGAACACTTTGAATAGCTCCTAGGCTGCTCTGACCCTTCTCTTGTCTGAGATTAACAGAGTTGACAGGCTGAGTAGCATGAAGCTTGTGCAAAACATTTTTCATTTCTTTCTGTTTTACCTCTTTTGTATCAAACAGGGGCAACGGAGAAGGAGCTAGTGTGTGGTTACTTGTGTGCTCTGAGACTGGACCTCAATTTTGTGCTTTGCTGCAACAACAGAAAATATCTGAGTCTCTTGGTTCTGTAAATGTGCATTGCTGCTCTGCCTATTCAAATAAGCAGTGTAACTTTGTTTTGTGAGGTGCTTCCAGTGAACGTCATTTTAAGGAATAAGCTTTTCTAGGTACTGGGGAAAGCCCTTTCCATGATGGGTAAGTCCTGGGAGAGGGTGCAGTTTTTAAAAAAAACGGGAAGTGATGTTGAGTGTTATGTTATTTTTAAAATGGGAAGATGGCTGAAGAACAATTTACCCTAGTAGTATTCTAAGATGATAAATTGCATAGTAGGATTTACCTAAATAGGCCTAATAGAGCATTTTAACCATTCCAATGTGATGATGGTAATGGTACAGAAGCACAAAGCGAATTGCAGCCCAAGCCTCAGAATCTGATGTTTGCAAGAGAAATGTGTTGCAGAAAGACATTCAAATACATTGCTTAAAAGAGAAAGACATCTGGTTGGAATGACCCACCAACCCTGGAGTATACGCAGATGATCGGCCCAGAGCTTACGTTTCCATAACAATTCCTGTTATCTCACCATCTCATTCCTGAGTGGAAACAGCCCATTAAGATCTCATTGCTAGGCAGAATGCATGGTTCAGATTACTGTTTTCCCCATGTGCACCACATTTGTTTACACTGAATTTCACTTGCCGTTTTATTGACTAATCACTTGATTTCATGAGGTTTTTCTGCAGTTCTCTTCCCTCACAGCACAAATTGCAGGCTCCACAGTGTTTCTGCCTAGAGCAAGGCTGTTTGGTATGTGTGCTCAATTTGAGCTGGCTTACCATCTGACTTTTGCATATATTTCTGAAATAGGACCTTATCCTTTGGTGTACCTCCTTCTGGGTTTAGTTAGTTTTGCAGGTGCTCGAGCTCTTCCCCTTTCCTTCTCCTTGTTTTGGTGAAAAGGATATTTAAAAATTCAGGGGCTGAAAGCTTCTCCCCAAATTCCCTGCTTTCTGTGGGAGCATTTCCCTTTCATAATAGACAGATTTAGCATTCATTTTGTTTAGAAAATGACTTACCTGAAGATGTATTTTGTCCAATTTAAGCAAGTGAGGCTTGGCATGCTCATGCCTTGCTATTCACCTTGTCAGCCTTTTATCATCTCTGCCCAGGTTATTCTGCTGAGCCTCTCCTAGGAAGAGCAAAATGCCAAAGATAGGTCCTTCCTTGACTCTGAGGACTTCAGCAGG
>NW_009597243.1:0-11193 GCF_000690535.1 Cariama cristata
TCTGCTCCAGAGCCCTTCGCCTCAGTGGCGAAAAATAGTTGTTTTCACATTCTGGTTTTCACCTATTAGCTCAGTGATTGCTTGGCAAGGATTTCTTTGCTAAAACGAGAGTAGGAGAAGAGCTAGGCTGGGTTTACGGAAGTTTATGGAAACATTGCAAAATCTATACATTTGGGCCACTCTTCAACTGATGTTGTGCAGCGTAGCGGCATTATCTGGCCTAGCAAGAAACTTGCTTTAGAATAGCACTTCCATTGAGGGGTGGAAATTCTATATTTCGTACTACCAGGGAAACTGATTGCTGTGTCCCAGTCTGAGACCACATTATAAACAATACCACAAAATCTGAACTGGGCAGCACAGTTTGGCTAAAACCATAGAAAAAGAAAAGACTGACTTACTGATGTGTTAAATAGACAGAAAGGGAAGTTAGGTGCAAAAATTTCCCTTGGAAATATTCCAAGAATAAAAGAAGCACTGTAAAACCCCTCAAATGTATCTATTCTGTAGCTACATGATTATCTGATTTGGGCTGTATCGCATTTTTATATTGTAACCCTTGTATTGCAAAAAAATGTTAGCACATAATGTTAAAAAAGTATTACTGTATGCCTAAGAATTACTCCAAAAATAGTTTATTTGGAGGATAAGAGTTAAATATGTGTGTAATTCAGACTGCAAATACACTTTCACTTTGGTGTAGCAGAAGAAATAGAACCTTTCAAGACTAAAATATAGTTTCTCAAGTTGCAATTTTAGAACAATTTTCCATATTTTATATGGATTCAGATTAACCTTAATTTTAAATTGGTTAGAGAGCCCTTCAGTATTAATCAACAGATTTTTCCAAGTAATACATATTTTTTCTACCTTCCTTTCTTTGAGTCCTTGAATTTAATAATGTTGGGATTTCCTCCTTCAAAGATGGATCTGCTAAATAAATTTGAATGAACACAAAGACTTGAAAAAAGAATGAAACCTGTGAAAAATATAGTCTGATAAGATCAGGAATCTGAATCTATAATCCCCAAAACATGACAATTTGAAATTAAATCTGAATGGATGTGTTCTTCAATTGTCATTCAGAAACATTACCTCTTTTCTTTAAAAACTGTTTCCCCAAGGCCATAACCAGAACATGAAGTTCATATAGGAAAATATTCTAGAATAAGGCTATTATTATACAAGCCTCATAACTCCCACGGAATTTCCCTTACGAAAGGGAACTCCAGACTGGCCAGTTGGCTTTCCCATCATCTTTGCTGGTAGAGACATTCAGTGGGGTTATTATTGTGGGTAATGCCCCATATGCTTCCTGCATTAAGAAGGTGAGGGGAGATGAACACCTGCCACGATATAACTCATAATGAAATTCACTCTGCAAAGTAGAAAAGTCCTAAAAAAATGAGTGGAAAATCTCTCTTTCCGAATTTGAGAGTGGAGGTGTAAAGGGCACTTCCAGCCAAAAACCGCTCAGGTTTTGAAATGAATGACAGAGACAGTCTGTACCTTGCATTTGCAAGATTGCAGAAAAGGTTAGAAAAGAAAAAGAAAGGAGTTGCCAGATTTTTAAAACAGGCTGGTGAGTTCTGGTTTTGGATGGCAGCACTGATAGGCCTCACCAGTTCCTTGGTGTTGAGCACCACGCAAACACAAACTTTCAAGAGTAAAACTACATTCCTGCACACATCACCACAGATGGTTTGTAGAAATGGCAGAATGAACTGACACTTAATAATACAACTGTACTTAGAAGCAGGTTTTATGATGCCAAGTATGGGATACATCTGCAAAAATGTAAGTGGAAAAAAAAAGTACAAATTACAGATCTCAACTCATTTATATGATGAACATATGGGACGGTCCTATGGCAGTAGCCGGGAGATATGGCAGAAGAGGGCAGGGATGTCACTTTTCCTTAAGTATCTGCTGTTACTCCTGCTACAGGCAGGTGCTGAGCTGGATGGACCTCTGGTCTGACCCGCCCTGTGGCTTTTCATATTTTCAAAAATGAGCAAACAAAAAGGACATGTGAATTGAGTACTCCTCTGGTTTAATTTTAGTTGGTTCACTCTGCATTTCAAATAGAGCTATATGAATGATTTTTTTTGACAAACAAACTATACTTTTACCAGTAAACTTTTTCCAGGTTTGATCAGGTGTATTTCACAGGGTGAATTTAAGCCAGCGCGTAAGCCCCCTACATGTGCAGAATGGAAACATTGACAGAATTTTAGCTATAGATGTGCTAGCTACCCAACTGAAATGTATTGTCATTAATTAAGCAGATGAAACTGAAAATAGAGAAAAATTAGCTCAAGTTCAGTGGTTACTCATTGCCAATTTGTAAATGGGCTCTCTACCATTGAGATATGTAAAATAATGCTCCTGTTAAAAGTTATGTGGAAAATAAAGGTTCTCAGCAAGCTAATTTTACTCTGTTAACAAAGCAAAGTTTCAAGCTATTCTTGTTAACCATCCACCCACTTTCTTTTCCTTCATCACCTCGGATTTGCAGATAGGAGGTACAATTACAGTCCTTTGTTTCATCCTGAGATCTCTTTACAAAATAAAGTCTGCTTTAATCCTGTTGAAACCTATGTGCTTTCCTTCATTGTGTAAAGCTAAAGGAGCTGAGGTCTAACTTTAAAGTAATCCTTTGTGTTGCCTTTTTTTCCCCCTCCTTGCCTCTTTGTTGTATGTATAGCCTCAGTGTGTGCCTTCAATTGAACTTTTCCCCTGCCAAATCACACACTTAAAGCAGCAAAAAAGGCTGGGGTGAAATCCTGGCCCCACTGTGCTTAATGGACTTTAACAGGGTTGGCTTTCCACTCTAGTGGCCACTGGGTTTTGAGTTGCTCCTTTGAGTCCTGCCAAAGATGTTTTTCCCCTTCTGGAATGGAAGTGCTCCAGTGCAAATTTCTGGTGTAGATGGTCTACAGCGAACAGAGTGCCATGAATTTGTGTGATTTAACTGGTTCTGACACTGACACTTGACACAGTAGTAGGGTCACGATCTAAGAATTTAAGTTATCCCACTCTTAATATACATGCAATTCCTAATATGACTCCAAAAGACTGAAGCTAAAGAAACTATGTATTTGTATTTGTATCTGTGTTTCTTCTTCTCTACTGGCCTTTTTTCATCTGCTAGAGCACGCCAGGCAGACTGATTTTTCCAGTGTACTTCATGGGGTATTCTGGGCATTTCTAGCAGAAGAGGATGATGCAGAAGACAAGAAATGGGTGTAGAAATAAGGAAAGCCAGTCAAAAACAATAATAAAAAAAAAAGACAAAAATTACCAAGATAAGGTTGACAACAGCTGTAGGGATCTTGGCCACTGAGCTGGCTAGGGCAGAGGAAGGTGTTTGTCTGCAAGGTCAATGTAGTGGGGTTACAGGGACAGAAAAGTTTGGAAGTTAATGCTGAAGTACTTCTCATGGTAGACTCTGCTTTTGTTTTCATGCCTGGAACACAGCTGTTCTCTGAAGGAGTCACAGGACATGGGACTGATAGCAGGCTTGTCAAAAGACTGTGTGCCTGAAGACTAAACCCTTCCCCTTTCCTCTGCCAGTACCTTCAGACTGTGCTGATTTCCTGGCCATCTTCTTCATTTCCATTAAATAATATCACTGAGTGCACAGTGAGCCCTCAAGGTAGCACATGCTTTGTGTTGAACCAAATCCGCAGAGATGCAGAGACTGGGGTAGATATCCTTGATCAAATAGAACTGGTAGTTTCACGTTTCTGTATCTTTCCTCAGTGAGACTCAAGATGTGCATCATCATGATCCTGCAAGAAACTACTTCTTCCTTATTCAGTATCAGCTCCTCTCTGCAACTGAGGTACCACCCTTCTGAAATCAGTGCTGTAAAAATGGTTAAACTTCTAGAAGCCTTCATACTTCTTCCACTAAGATGTGCAGGGCATTCTGAACTTGTTCATAGAAAAGCTGCTTCATTGTCTGTGGACATAGCCATAGTTTTCCTACCACCTATACTCATCCTCAGCTTGAAAGGAAGAGTAGTTTCACTGTGATCCTAGTATCTTTTCTCCCTTTGTATTTATTTTCAAATATTTTTCTTATTCTGTTCTCCTGACACACTAGGGAGTTCATTTTTTTCCTTCCAAATCTGTCCATGAGAGGGATACTAAAACACATCATAGACATCTCTGGTGTTTTCATTTTGCATAGGATGTTGAGAAATTGGAGAGACTGCAGCATGATTTGAAAGCTGGAGAAAACATCTAAAACTCCTCAATCTGCTTAGGTTATCAAAAAGAAGACAAAGTGGTGACTTGATTACTGTGTTTAAGTACATCTGGTGAAACATTTTGACATTGTAAACTCATCCAGATCAGGAGTTTCGTGAGGACTGAAACAACTAGCAAGTATCAATAAATTCAGAGCATGGTTTCAGCCAAAAGTGGAAAATCTTTTTGTTTTGGCACTTTTAAAGCTAAAGCTTATTCCTGCATTTGAAAAGATTTTAATTTAAAATTTTAACTAAGTGAAAAGAGGTTAAATAAAAGGGCCTACCTAATAATTTTGTATTGACCCAACCCTTTTGTTTGTTAAGGCAAACAGTGGGCTGACTCATTAAGTTGATAATAACTGTTCTAGCAGTTCACTATCATTGTGTTAATTATTCTAGCGCTAAAGACACATCCCCTGTGGTGGGCTTTGTACTCTGAAGTTGATGTAATTAAAAAAAGACAACAAGACTCTGCAACCATCTGAGCATTCTTGGATATACAAACAACCACCATCTTCTACCTGGACGAATGAGCAAGTTAGAAAATAGCCTACCCACGTTTTAATCTGATTATTTGTCTCACATATGCTGAGAAGGAGAGGGAAAATTTAAGCAATTATTATCATCATCATGTTTTTCAGTCTTAATAATGATTTACAGCTTTCGTATCAGAACCTTCTAATGTTAGTAATAACCTTCAGAGAGAGTTTTCTCACACGCTCTAATTTTTACATTTTTGATTTGATGATGCTCCGCTTTATAAAAAGTATTTGCTAAAATAATTATTCTGAAGATCCATGCAGAATAACTGAAATATTTTAGTTCTTTTAAATTCTCATGTACAAAGTTGTAGGAAATGCAAGAAAAATAGACAGCCAGGGCGAGACTGCTGAGGCAGTCAGGGAAATGGACCCCTCAGGGAGATGGCCCAAACTTTTTTTCTGAGTGAGGAATCTCAAGCTCAGGATGTAGGTGAGTGAAGGAAAAATTGTGAAATGAAAGTACACATTTTCAAAACTCTTATGAAGCAAAGTTACTTTGTGCTTATGCAGCTCTTCTGCCTGCACTCTGCTTTTTGGAATAAGTGGTAGTATTTGTCTCTCACTCTACATAATATCAAATTTAAAGACAAAAAAGATAAACAATCTCCAGCAACAGTACTTAATGTCTGTTCCATAGGCCAGCCAGCAGCTCTGGCCTCCTCCAAGTTGTTCTGAAAAAGAAAGCATTTGGCTAATTGGACAAAGGTGCATGGTGGAGCTCTAAAATAATCACTACCATCCCTCATTTTCCCCAGCCCTAAATATATATTTGAACTCTATCTTTTAATCCTGTTTTTTTGGCAGAACATCTTCAATCTCCTGCCTTCCATACTAAGAAAAATTCATCTGCATGTGAGTTTAAATGAAAGTTCTTATTTATAGTAGTTTTAAGTGGTTTATATTGTCTAAATTTTTATTAAACTGTCATGATAAATTTGCAGGCTTTTTTCCAGTGTTTTGATTTGAATAGAGACTCAGATGTGTGCTCTGCTTACATTGTCTAACTACTGAAGTTGGATGATTTTTTTTTGGAAGATAGCAACAAATATCTTTACCCCTTCCTATCCTTTTCAAAATAAAATTTGAGCTCATTCAGAAACAGTTGCAAATTTGATTTGAATTTTCTTTAGCTGTTCCCACCAAGTGAAAAATAAAAACAATTTTTGGAAATGAGACATTTCCAAATGCTTTAAATCCTATGGTTAGGTTCACAGCAAGTCTAAGGTGCCCTTCATAACCCTGTTTTGCCACTGTAATAGTTAGGACGTAATGTGGTATTTTGAATATTTGCTTAAAAATGTCCTACTCAAGCCCTCTACCTGCTTTTTTTTTCAGACTGTTTTCAGCCACTCAGAATATAGTGTGATGGTTCTCTCTGCCACTCTTTGTGAATTCCTGTTTAAACTCCTAAAATATCTAAGAAATAATTAAGTCATGTTACTCCAATTCGTGAAAGAAGAAATAAGAATTGTATTGTATATTCTGGTTCTGTGGTCATATAGAAAAAGCAACTATTTGTACCTCCTGCTACCCACATGCTAAATTTTAGGGTGATGATTTCCTGGGTACATTATGTTGAGTTAATAAAGAAATTTGACGCCATGTTTTTTGTAGGGGGGAGGTCTAAAAAGCTGGCTGAGTTAGTCACTGGCCTAAGGACTGCTTACTTCTTAGTGACCATTCCATAGGATAACCTGGTTTCTTAATGGCTGTTTTATTTTGTTTTAATTCCGTGGTTGCTGTGACAGAATGAATTTTCAGATGTAGGAAGAAGCCCAAGCATCTGGGTTCAATTAATCATTAACCCCTTCCCAGTTTGCAGGGAGCTGTGGCAGGAGTGGGGAGAAGGCTCTAAGGCCTCTGTAAGCTGGACTCAATTCACGGTAGGGCAAGAAGTTTTCAGGAGTCTCCGAAGTATCAAGAAAGGACTTTTCTAATGCAAGGCTGACAGACTGCAGGGCGTATTAAATAATCTTTCCAGTCTGATCAAGCCTGCTGTGCCCAGTTTTGGGCCTCATACTTCAGGAAAAAAATGTAGTTCAAATAAAAAAGGACAGCAGAGTGAGTAATCTGAGATCTTGAAGACGTGGTTTATCTGGAAAGAATAAATGAATTGTGTTAAGCTTAAAGAAGTGTACCTGGTGACAGTATTTGAAATAAAAAAAAGAGGAAGAAAAAGATCTGATTTCTCTGTCAGTGAAGGACTGGTCAAGAAGTAATAGGCTGAAACCACAGTAAGGAAGGTACAAGTTACCAACTGGAAAACTTTCCAGTGACTAAGAAGTGAAGAACATGTTCCCATATTTCTGTCAGTGACAGGAGAGACATAACTCAAAACAAGTTAGGTTTGACTCTTCAACACTATCCTATCTTTCACCATATATGCTCTGAATCAGGGAAATTTAAGTTTTGATCACCCTCCTCCAGGTGAATGCTGTAAATCTTAGATCAGTGGTTTCCAAACTGGAAGATTAGGCATGATCACAATGAATATGAGCTACCAAGTCCAAATTAATAAGCTTTATTTCTGAAGGACAGTATCAATATTGGTCTTGTGACTAGTCTGGGGAAGGCAGGAGGCTAAGGAACCAGACCCAGTAATGCATGGGACAGGGGTGATTTATGTTCCCGATACTCGGTAATATAAATACTGGATCTAGTTAAGTTACTCACTCAATTGGTAGATGCTTGTGTTTCAGTCCCTGATCTAGTGGGAATGCATTTACATAAAATAGTATAGCTTCAACAGAAGAAGTTGAGTCTGCCCAGTTGCTCACAGAAGACTTTCTAACTTTCAAGGTTTTCTTTAAAGATAAGGGTTAAAATCCTTTAACCCAGATAATTCATTAGCTACTGTCTGGATTAGTACTTTAACCCCCGAACTACTGGATGAAAAGAGCAAAGGAAGGCTCTTTTCACAAGAGAAGTCTTATGAAGAATTTAGCTTGAAAAAACCCAAATGAAACTATTGTATGAATTCAGCAGAATTAATGTATAGCTTCAGGGTGACTGAAATGGAACTTTTCGGGGGGGGAAAGACCTTCTTACCACTGTAAACTGCTGCTAAGATATTCTTCCTGCACTTTTGATTATATTATAGCTTTAACACATTTAGACATACAAGGTTAAATTTAATGTTTGGACATGATGTCTGTGAATGTAACGTCTTCATTCTTTTCTGGAAAGATATGACTTGAAAACAGCTGTTATCCTTATGAGAACAATGTCCTAAGTATTGTTTAGACATTTGCTGCTGTTTTAAATGGTTTCAGGAGATAAGTGGACAATGCTTCCCTATAGTTTCTTCTACAAATAATGGACCAAAAAGTTAACTGTGTCGTGATCCTAGAAGATAAAGAATGAAATCAAAAAAAGACATCATGTTTTATACTTAGGGCACAGTATGCGCAAATATCTCTTTTTGAGTCTGCCCACTG
Source organism: Cariama cristata (assembly GCF_000690535.1). Taxonomy (NCBI): domain Eukaryota; kingdom Metazoa; phylum Chordata; class Aves; order Cariamiformes; family Cariamidae; genus Cariama; species Cariama cristata. The sequence continues at coordinate 8,238 of NW_009597243.1, forward strand.
ATGTTAAAATGCACCATCAATTGCAACAGACTTATTTATAACATGACAAATTTTTCCCTTTTTTGCCTCTTTATCAAATTGTCAGAGTGTTAGAACAGTCTCCCACACTATTTATGAAACACAAAAACAAATTCAAAATAATACCTTCACCCTATTTATTGCTTAGCTCTTTGGAGAGCAACTGTGGACTAGTCAAAAGTAAGTACTAGCAAACAGATTATTGATTCCAGCATATACAACCTACAGATTCCTTAGACAGCCCAAAAAAGTACTTATCCACTCCTTAATTCCCCACTATCCAAAGCAGAGAATGATTATTTTCTGAGCCACGAATCCAACTATTATCCAGATTTTGTTTTTCTTTTATTTTTCCCTCATAGTAGACTTCCACTGTGTAGCTATCAGTGATAGTATTGAAAATCAGCATGGTGAGGAAGGTGAGCCCACTACTGTAAAAAAAGAAACACAATAAGCAACATAAATGGAAGCCAGGAAAAAAAAAAATCTGCAAAATAGAAACAGAGGAATATTTTTGGTATTTTCTCTTCCTATGTTAGTGTTTGTTGTTGTCGCTCCTTACTTTTTTATATTAAAAGAAAACAAAACTGGCACTAGTAAAGAGCTCTATGTGCAGGTTTTAATGGGGGAAAAAAAGTTGTAAGAACCTCAAGAGCAGATGAAAGGCTGTTAAAGCCTATAGCTGTGACAATGCTTGTGGGAAAGTCTGGAACAGCAGGGAGGAAAGTGTCAGCCAAGAAACCTGAAAAATAGTCCAAACACTATCATAAAGTCCTTCTTTTAATAATGTGGTTTTAATTTTAATAATATATTACTATTTGGTTTGTTTCTTAGGGACCTGTGTTTATTATAAAGCATTCCTTGAAGCTGTCAGTCTATGGGAGCTCCCCTAAACTCCCTCAACATGCAGCTTTAGCGGTTTTCCTCTGTTTTGAGAGGGTACATTAATAACGACATACTACTATAGGCATTAAATAGGCCACCCACACTCCAAGAAGTACAGTCCACGTTTCTATCCACTCTTTATGGCAGCTAGCCTAATGGGAACAATGTTAAGAGGTGCAATGAAACACTCTGTGCATCTCTTGACTTCTATCTTAGGGAGGACCTTTTCCTGTTTGACAGCTATTCATTCAGTTAAGGAATATTTAAGAGGAGCTGATTTAGGGCTGATGAGAAAGGATGTCACTGGCCATATCGTCATCAGCAGAACCAGTGTCCCCCTTGTGTTGTTGCCCTTTGGTCATGTCTGCACCCATATGACCTGTAAGCTGCTCTAATTACTCATAGCTCTCGAGTTTATCACTCACGCATGCTGCATGACCACAACCTATAAGCAATATCTGCAGTGGTGGGAGCCTCATTTTCTGGTTGAGTCCAGAGAGTTCATGCTTGCTCTCATAACTCTCTATTCTTCCTGCCCGTGTCTGGCCAGCTCTGCTGGGTCTGTCCAGGAGCAGACACATGGGCACAAATGAGGTTTTTGAGGAAGTGCACGTGTGTGCATATGTGTATGTGCAATTTTTTATTACAAGCAGGGCTGGCAGCTCTGTTTATTTAAAGTCACCTGACACTTTCCACTACAAAATCTTATTTCCAGTTGTGAAAATTTAACTATTTGATATGAAATGTTTCAAGCTAACAGTGCACCTCAGATTCAAAAGATTGTAAAGGACATGTGCTTATTTATTTGAAGTTATCAGGCAAGCCCCTTCAGTGGTTTTCTAAAAGTTAAGGACACCGGTACATTGCTTTACAAGCAGTACATTTCCTTTCCCACAGTAAAAAGCACAGTTCTTTGGTGAGAACTCACAGTAGCACTCAGGAGTCCCAGCTTGGCTGGCATATTGGTGGCTGCTAGTCTAGAGAACACTCCTTCAGTGATAAGGCATCCAAATCTGTCTGAGAGTTAAACCAGCACCTCAGAAATTATGACCTTTCCCGTAACTGTAACATCATTTGCTGTTGCTGCAGCCACATGAAAGAATACGAACTGGTTGTAGGCTGCTCTCTAGTGTCTCTTGATTGACAGGGCTCCAGACTGTATTGCTGTCAAAACTCATGTGTCTGACACCTATCCTACGAGTTCTTAGGACAGGCCTTACAAGGCATCATACATTCACCAAATATACCCATTATATATCCATTAACTGCAGGTGATGCTGGTGGCCACCTTTCAATGATCTAAAACGGCCAGGGACCATCCTCTAGCTCTGACACTTGGCCTTGGGTCCCAAAATATATGCAATATATACATGTACGTAATGTAAAAGGTTTTGTTTGTGATATCCCAAAATTACTGTACTGAGCTGTCTCTCTCTGATGTACTGAATTCATGGCACTTCCTGATCTGCACATGCATAGTAGCCATTTCTTTGATATTTCTCAGCGTTCATAGCCCAATCAGAGCTACTTCTCTGACCAGAACAGCAGGCAGATGGAGTACACAAATCTCTCCAGGACAAAGATTCTGTGTGGAAGAAAAAAATTTTTTGTTCAACTTACTCATCAATGACCTGTATGAAGGGACGGAGTGTACCCTCAGCAAGTTCACTGATGATACAAAACTAGGAGGAGTGGCTGATATGGCTTATACACTGGAAGGCTGTGCTGCCATTCAGTGACACCTGGATAGTCTAGAGAGTTGGGCGGAGAGGAACCTGATGAAGTTCAACAAGGCCAAGTGTAGGGTTCTGCACCTGGGGAGGAGTAACTCCATGCACCAGTACATGCTGGGGGTTGACCTGCTGGAGAGCAGCCCAGCAGAGAACGACCTGGGAGTTCTGGAGGACAAGAAGTTGCCCATGAGCCAGCAATGTGACCTCGTGGCCAAGAAGGCCAATGGTATCTTGGGGTGCATGAGGAAGAGTGTGGCCAGCAGGTCGAGGGGGGGATCTCCTCTCCCTCTGCTATGCCCTGGTGAGGCCACATCTGGAGT
>NW_009597244.1:0-5126 GCF_000690535.1 Cariama cristata
AACTAACTAAAGATTTCAGTTCCTTGTTACTTTACTCTGAAATTCCAAGGACTGTTTTCCTGTCCACTGTGCATGCATTGGGTAGACTTTCAAAATCCTGAGTTGCTAGACTTAAAGGTCTGCAAGTGAAAGATGGATACACTGAAGATCATGAACTCTTAAACTGAATTTTACAGGGAATAAAATTTCCAAAAAGTGCAAATATGAATGGAAGAGCATGTGTATTTTTCCTTTAAAATTAGAACTGTGGGATGTTTAAGACTCACAACTGTACCACTAAAAAAAAAACCAAACCAAAACCCAAGATTTTTTTTTTCTTCCCCTCAGTTCAGAACTAAGCCACCTTTTAACTGCTGTTTAACTGTTAGAATATGAGGGTATGATTTTGAAGAAAGGAGAGTTTGACTAGCCTATGAATGTCTGCAGGTGTTTGTTTTTGTGAGACTAGGGCTGGGCTCTAATAATGTTTTAGTAAATAAATGTTGCTGAAAATTTTAAGTAAACAAAGTTCAGGCATACTGAACTTTAGAATTGTTTGTAGCAAAAATGGCTCAGATAGCTTTCTATCTGGTCATAGTGTGATTTGCCCAGCCCTAATCAAGATTAAACAATAACACAACTGTACAGACCAGTATAGTAATAAATTGATTTTAGTTGATAAATGTCAACTGATAACTTGTCTTTTGAAATGTATAACATTAGTAAGCTTACTTTTTTTTCTCCTCACTGTGCAACTTTTCCAGGTTTGGACCTTATGAGTCTTACGACTCCGGGTCTTCTCTGGGTGGGCGAGATCTGTACAGATCTGGCTATGGTTATAATGAACCCGAACAAAGCCGCTTCGGAGGTAGTTATGGTGGTCGATTTGACAACTCCTACCGGAATAGCCTTGACTCTTTCGGAGGTAGAAACCAGGGCGGGTCTAGCTGGGAAGCACCTTACTCCCGTTCAAAATTGAGGCCTGGGTTTATGGAGGACAGAGGAAGAGAGAGTTACTCTTCCTACAGCAGTTTTTCTTCACCCCATATGAAGCCTGCACCTGTAGGCTCTCGGGGGAGAGGAACGCCTGCTTATCCTGAAAGTGGATTTGGAAGCAGAAACTATGATGCTTTTGGAGGACCATCAACAGGCAGAGGCCGAGGCCGAGGAGTAAGTACAGAATCTTTTCAGATTCTTTTCACTAGACACTCTTTTAAACCCTTTCAAGACCACTGCTTTAAAATGAATGCACTGTTCAGTACAGTGTGGGTTTTTTGTCCAAGCAAACTATCATGGTTGACAATGTTGTTTACCCCCTTGAAGCTGTCTTCAAGTAGAACCCAGTCCCTCTTTCTGTTGAAACTAATGAGTAATAGAAGACTAGTTGATAAGGTTTGTTAAATCTCTCCTTTTGTTTGAAAGGTGAAGATAAAAGTAATAGGTTTGGTCTAAAAGGGATTAAAAGGACTTGCATTTTTTCCTTGTAAACACTAGCGTCTTTGCTGCTGGTGGGGAAATTCTTGAATATTGTAAAAGTTTGATTCAAAGTCTTTTGAAGTTTTGAGTAGGTTAAAGGTGCAATGTATAAGCAAAAAATGAAACCCAGGTTGTGAATACTAGAGTAGTTTTTGTTTCCTGGAAAGGTAAAAGTTTAGCTAATTCTTTAATATGTTGAACACATGCTTTATCAAACATCAAGTCGTCTTTTAAACTTAATTCTTACTCTGACTTGTGTATTGGAAGGGTGATGTGGAGGAAGTGGCAAAGGTGGGTGGTTAGCAGTTACGGTGATTCTTTTTCAAAATTAAAGCATGGTTAAAGGGGCATCATCAACTTGAAATCAGGTCCTCTCACAGAATTGAGATTAATTTCCAGCTAGTGTGCCTAGTCCTGTTACTTGTATTCATTTTGTTTTGAAGACTTATGTTCTAACTCATTTTCAGTGGATTCCTTTCCAGTGTAGGGTGTAAAAACCGTATGTCCAAGAAACTGCAGGATTAACTGTACACAAAATAGTGGATCACAGTTTGGAGAAGTAATGCTTGATGTTAAATGAGCTAGAGGGAAAAAAACACAATAGAAGAGAATTAAAAATGTCCTGACAGAAGTACTAACTTTAAGTTGATGGTGTCCCTTTATCTTGGTTTTATAACCCCAAATCTGAGTATGTTTTTTTAAGCATAAAGAGTTCAGTGAACACTTTTCTGCCTGTGCCTCTAGGTGTAACTTATCTTTTAAAATTCTTAAGCGTACCATATTTCTTTGGGAAGCAGTTCTTTAATATTAAACCATACAACTTGTTTGTAGCTTGAAGTGTAGAGGAAGATTATTTTTTACTTGGTCTTTTAAATGCCTAATCGTGTGGTGGTTTTGTTCCAGAAAGTCTACTTTGCAGCATTCTTGAGTACTATAGTTGCCATATTCAAATTTTAGATCAGATTTCCACATGGCTGCTAGCTAGCACTTAGCATGGTATGGGAAATAGATTCTAACCTTTGTTTCTCTGCTTGTGAAGCTGAAAGTGTTAGGTTCTTAAGGTTGGATGCCATCCTTTCAGAACTCACTTAGTTCTGAAAGTTTTGTGCAGTTACAACCAAGTAGCCTTATTTCTTTTTTGTTTTGCTTTTGAAATTTATCTTTTTAATCTTTTATGTAATGAAGTAAAATGTAAAGGCTAAACTACTTACCATATGTAAAATGCATTGCACCTTTAATAGATAGACTGTTTTTTTTTTTAAAAAAAAAAGGCACTTGAAATTATCCAAGTGCATACTTCATGTCAAATTTATGTATCTACAATGTAAATGTACATACTAGGTAGTTCTGTAACTGTATCAACTAAATACATTAACATGGAGATCTTGTGCATGGACTTCTGATTAAGAAAAATACCTGTTTTGGTACATTCTGTCTGTCATTTAAAATTTGCTTAAAAAAAGTAATACTTTTCACCAAGTATGTTGAAGTCATTTTTATATTTTTGTAACTTTGATAGTGTAATACTAATTCTCTTCTCATGGCAATACAAATATTTCTGCTTATCCAAGTCACCCATCCAGCCAGTGAGCTCTTCTGCCCTTTATTAATCAAATAATTGAGTTAATATTAAGAAGTATGTTAGTGCTTTTGAAAATACTCCAGCTACCTAAGTTCTCCCTCTTCAGATTACTCATTTATTCCATGCCTTTAGGGAGATAACTTTCATAAATAAGTGTCCACAAATGACTGTACTGTATCTTAGAAATAATAGAAGGTTTAGTTGTTCAACTGAATTTTCATTCCTATTGCTGTTTTTATATCACTCCCTCCAGGCCCAACTTTTACATTCTGAATTTATTGAATACAGTGGAAAGATAAGTAAAAGAAAGGATGAGCTTCCTTTAATTAATCACTGTTCCACACTGGACAACCTTCTTTACTCAGTTCTCAAATCACTGCTAATCATTTGGCATAAAAAGGCAAAAATTTATTTCTTTAAAACAACTGCTGACTGAAGTGTCGAAAACTGGGTTGGCTAGCTCTGTTTTTTTCCAAAGGGAGAAATCATTCATCATCTAGAGAATCTGAAGAGAGGAGCCAAGATGTTAGCCTGAGATATGAACTCTGATAGATGTGTTCATTGTCTGGACAATGGTTCTGAATAAGCAGAAACACAGTTTATACATATGTATTCATTCTACTGGATAAACACCCACAAAACCATTGCACAACACAACATAAATTTCCCCTGCATTTTTGCTCTAGATTTTACTTAGTTCAAAGTTTTGTTGTACAAAGTAATTGTTTTATTTCTGTTGATTTCATATACTAACACGCTTCTCTTGATTTCACAAATTTTCAGCATATGGGAGACTTTGGAGGAATGCATAGACCTGGAATTGTTGTTGACTATCATAACAAACCCAGTCCTGCAGCAGTTGCTGCAAGAGGAATAAAAAGAAAAATGATACCACAGCCATATAACAAACCTGGTGGGACATTTATCAAGAAACCCAAAATGGCAAAACCTATTTTGAAGCTGAGCCAGAAAAAATCACCTAGTAAGTAACAAATGCCAAAATTCTTAAGTTAAAATTACTAATTTTTTTTGCTAATTAGGAATTATTTAATTTTAATACTCACTAAGAGGGCTGTTGTGCTGTTTTGTAATTCTTCATTTTCTACCTTTGAAGTACACCACAACAGTTTTTATGAATTTACTCTTCTAACTCTTCTGCTGCAAAGATAATTTGCTGAATTAAATTGAATATTTTGATATGTGTAAATATGTACTGCTGAAGACTGTTTCATTCAGACTTTATAACGATACTTCCTGGTGGCAAATTTTCACCACTGAAAGTTTCAGATCTTGGGTTGCCTTAAGTTACAATGCCTGACAAATATTACAGTGTCCCCTTGCATGAGCCTGGGCACTGGTGCCCAAATACTTTGATAGACATAAAAAGTAGTACATGGATATAAAAAGTAGTGCATCAACTGCAGTGCACCTAAAATAAAGGCATATGGTGTGTGAAGAGGAGTTGGAAAGGGCGGCAAACTGAGAAAACAGTGCAAATTGCTACAGAATAATTTATGAAAGGCAGAGAGAGATTACTCCTTGTAAATGAAATGACGTAATGAAGAGGAGAACTGGAAATATGACATGAACTAGAAATATAAATTGTAAAGTATTAGTGGTGCTTGGTTTGTTTAGCTTCCCTAAAGAAGTCCTACAACTCTATTTTGATATTGCAGGCAAAGCTGGAGAAAAAAAATCACTAATGAGGTTTGAATAAATTACTTGCTTTGAAGGAATGTAAACTTGAGTGTTAAATATTATGAAAGACATGTACAGCAGTATAATTTTAGGTTTTTTGTACTTGTAGTTTCCTCAGTAATTTGGATCTGCAGTGTTTTGTATAGTTTGGTTTCAGATTACACTTGGAAAATGTTTAAAATTACTTTAGCTCAGAGCTTGCAGGGTAGATGCACAGACTTCGCAGAAACTTCCATGTGAAAATTTTATTGAAAATTTTATTTTTGATTTTGTAATTCTAGTTACACTACTGTGTATTACAAAACTGTTCCCTTAACTTTTACTTCAAGAGTACTGTAAAAATTTCAGACACTAGGTGTATAGAACATATTCCTCTGCCTTTGTGTAGGGA